>NW_007248256.1:175523-352767 GCF_000164805.1 Carlito syrichta
CTGTACCCCACAAAACTATAATAAAAATACTGATTAATTATTAAAAAAAAAAAAAAGTTTAATTGGCTACCTCCAATTAACATTTCCCTTTAATCTGGTGATTTGTTTTCATCTGACACAGATTGCTGTTCTTTAGGGCAGAATGCACTTTGTGTATTGGGTATTATGAAATGATGTTCATGTTTTGGGTACCGTTATAAACTGTAAGTCATTCCTAATAATCGCATGTCTGAATACTAAAGTGACTATCTCCGTGGGAGACTGTAAGAGAGTATTGGGGGACCGGACAAGTCTGCACATCAGGATTAGGGGCAGGCAGGACCCCAATAGTTGTTAAAGTCCTCTGGAAGATTGCGCACTGGGGGAGGGGCATGCCTGCTGCCAGGATTAGAGCTGCAGGAAGAAATCTGTTTCTTCTTGATGATGGCGTTGTCCAGGCAGAGACAGATGGGAGTCTCTCTCATTCCAAACATTCTCACTAGGCTGTGTTTTGGAACCCAAAGAGTTGCTAAGTGTGGGGATTGCTGGGTATGTTTGCAAACTTTTACATTATCACTGACTTTGTCACACTCTCACCTTTGAATTTAAATCGATGTTTAGTACGCAAAATAAGACAGTTTAAAACTTTACAATGCAAAAGAATACAACCATGAAATATTAAAAGCTTCACAAGTATTTTTAATGAAATAATGTTTTATTATAATTATGAATACATTTTTACAAAATTTTACTTTTTTAATACTGTTTATCTGGAAATAATTTTGATTTTATAGGTAAGTTGCAAATATAAAAATAGTATAAAGAATGCTCCTGTGCCCTTTTCCCAGAATCACTTATTGTTAGCATTTCACATAATCAGCTTTGCGATTTATTTCTTCCCCCACCCACATTCCCTCTCTCCATATAAGTTATAGACACATTATTATGTACATAATTTTTCTCTAAACAAATTGAGGGTAAGTCACATACATCATGGCCCTCTACTCCAAACTTCAGGGCATATTTCCTAAGAACGTGCATATTCTCCTACCTAGTCCCAGCAGAGTTAGCAACTGCAATATACCTAACACTGATAGAATACTTTTATTTTATCTACTTTTAATACTTCATTGTTGTCAGTTGATCCAGTAATGTCCTTCATAGCATGTCTCTCTCTAATACAGGATCCAGTCTGTGGTTAGGTATTGCATCTAATTGTCATGTCCTGTTAGCCTCTTTCAGTATGGAATATTTCTACAGCCTTTATTTGTCTCTTCTGACATTGACAATTTGGAAGACAGGGTTACCACTCACCCACCAACTTTTTTTTAATAGAACATTTCTCATTTGGGTTTTGTCTCATTACCACCTTCAAGTGATGCATTCTTCATTGGAACGTTGCACAAGAGATATGGCATTCTCAGGGTATCACATTTGTAGACACACAATGTCCATCTGCCCCTCACTGGTGATATTAACTTTAGTCAGCCAGACAAGCGTTTTCTGAATTCCCCATGAGTTAATTATTGTGCAATTTTCTCCCCTGCAACTAATATATAGTCTGAGAGAGACACTTTAAAGCCATGCTAATATCTAGTTTCTCATCAAGATTTCCCTCTAGATTTAACATTGATTAGCGAAACTTGTCTAATCCAATTCTTAATAAACAGTTGCAAAATTATTATTTTCCAATTTCAGCACTCCTTCTAATCTGCCATCAACTTCCAGAATTCTAATTGAATCAAAAACTCCTCTATTTATTTATTTGTTTATCATTGGTATAGACCTATGAATTTTTCCCGATAGTTTATAATTAGAAATAGCATTTTAATTAAGATTTATTTACTCATTTATTCAGTGAATTTTTACTGAGTCCTACAATATGCCAGTACTCAAATACATTCTAGAGATACAACTGTGAGCAAAACAAATGCCACCTGTCTTTCCCCATATATATAGACATATTGTTTATATACTTATGTACAGAGGTTTGAGGACTAGAGTCTAGAAGAACTATTATTCATTTGCAAATTAAACCCATTAATTAATTCATTCAAAAGATTTATCAAACACCAGTGTATTAAGGACAGTTCTAGGAACTGAGAGTACAGACAGGGTCCCTATCCTTAGGGAGTTTACAAATAAGATAAACAAACAAGTAAATAGGTTGTCAAAAGAATTGTAAGTTTTGAAAAGTGGTTTAAAAGGAGAAAAGAAAACATAAACACCAGGGCTAAGCTAGAGTTTGACTACCAAGGTAACACAGAGGCCAGCCATTGCTAAAAAGAAATCTGGAAGGACAGTTTCATCATGAACACTCATGAATGTTTGAGTGGTGCTTCACTGGACAGATGTTCCTGGATTTTTTTTCTTTTTTCTTTTTTGGTACTTTTTCATGGGTTTCTTCCACCTGGTTTGCAGCTGCAACCTCACAACTAGGATCAGAGCACACCTCTGCTGTTGCCACTTTCATGGATCTAGGCTTTAGATTTGACATTTCCAAACTGGAGACTGCATATCAACAACTTCTACACTAATATACAAATGATAAAAAATAGACCAACCAAACACTTCATACTAAATACCACCTCTCTCCATTATTCAACAAGTATTCATTAAGAATGCACTGTGTCCCAGGACATGAAAACAATGGTGAACAAGACAGTAGTCCTTCTCTTTGAAATGTAGATTTCAGTGAAGGATACAAGCAAGTAATTTGGCAAAGTATGAGTGGGGACCCAAAAGAATCCGGAATTTATTTATTAAAAAATTCTGTGCTTAGTCTTACATGTTTAAACTTCAGTCACCTTCAAAGTACTTTCTGCTTGATACAATACATGTATCGAGATGCTTTTTCCACTACTCAAAACAGTTTTTGAACTCGTCAATTGAGATGCCTTTTAGTGCTTTGGCCGTTTTTCGTTTCACCTCTTACACTTTGGCAAACTGTTTCCCTTTCGGGACTTTTTTAATTTGGGGAAGCAAACAAACAAAAAAGTCACTTAGGGCTAGATCAGGTGAATAGGGAGGGTGGGACACAGGGTTCATGTCATTTGGGGGTCAAAAATTGCTGAGCACTCAGTGTGGTATGGGCAGGTGCATTGTCATGGTGGAAGAACCAGTCACCTGTTTGGTACAGCTTGGGACATTTCTTACAAATGGTGATGCAACCTTCTCAAAACTTCCAGATAAAAACTTTGGCCAACAGTTTGATCTGGAGGAACAGATTCTGAGTTTACTACAAGGGGCCCACCCGTCAAAAGATAATTCTGGTTTTCTGGGGTCCCTCCCCCCCACTGTGACTAGTGTAGCCGACAGTGGTTAGTACCGGGTCCTGAAGGAGGTTATATAAGGTCATACCATAGGAGTCTAACCCAGACATGCTGGGGGCCAAGCAAGTGGGAAGAAAAAGCTTTTTCTAGAAGAAGAGAAGCTGATACTTAACGAATGGCACAAGTTAGCCAGAGATTACAAGCTAGCTGTTCCTTGCTAGTGCAGCATGTGCAAAGTCTCAAAGAAAGCAGGCACATATGTCCTGATTGCATAGTTCACCACTGTCTCCCCAGTGCCTGCTGCACAGTTGATACTCAGTGAGTATTTTGGAATGAATGAGCAGGTACATGCCAAAGGATATTTTTCCCTCAGAAGAGAAGAGAACCATGATGAAATTCAATACAAAATTCTTTATTATAGCTAGTTATGAGATGCTACTTTCTGTGCAATTTTGTACTCACAACATAGCTTTAATTGCATATTAGACAGGTGAATGGAGCAGTTTTAGAGTCTGATAGCATTAAAATATTTTTGCTGATGCCTTTAAATAGATAGGTTGTAAAGCACATTATTTATACCTTCAAGAACTGGATTCTTTTGCCCATTTAATTTTTCCAATTAACTGAAAGCTAAGTTGACTTGGCTTTGGTTCACTCTGTGGTCAAAAGGTAGCATCATGGTATTGATTAATTAGTAATGAGTCATTTCCCTTATAAGGGTATAAATTACCTTATGGCAAATTTAGAGGATGAAAATTAGGTCATAGGATAGGATTGCATTTGGATGCTAGTTTTTGTTCTTAAAAATATCTCTGTCTGAGTGGAACTACTAAAAACAGCAGAGGGAATCCAAGACAAGTGTTCCTTCCTTCCTCTTCTGTCCCTCTGGCCTAGGCAAGAGACCTTATTTAATCTAGCTTTCCCTCCACCCTTTTTTGGGACCCTCCCACTAAAGGACCATTGCTATTCACTAGATCATGATGGGTATGACCCAGTGAAGAGCAACATAATTAATAGAACAAGTATGTAATGGATTTTTATGTTAATAAGATTTGGTTGTTTATTTGTATAAAAAGTTTAACCTGTTACTTGTTGTCTACAATGACGGTATAGAAGAGTCATGAAAGTTTTGGAATATGAACTCCTAGGTGTAACATGTGACTATGAGCTCTGAAGTTAGCTGCCCATGTTCAGTTTCCAGTGCCCCTGCTTATTGCTTGGAGTGCCTCATATTTTTTATTGTAAAATGGGAATTTAAAAAGTGCCTATACCATAGGGTTGTTGTGAGGATTAAACGCATCCATATATGTAAAGCACTTGGTGTGATGACTCACTGATGCTCTCTAAGCCTCCTTAAGCAAAATGATTCTCAAAAATGGAGGTCAGCAAAAACCCAGACTTAAATGAAAATGTCATCCAGATACAGAGTACCAAATCACATAAGCAGTTTCTGTTAACCAAGCAATTTGTCTGTTCTCTCTTCTTATCTGGTGTTCGGGTTAGAATACCTTGTATAATCAGTTGATACACACTGATAAAAATGAGAAATATCTATTATTGAGAAAATGTATTTGAGAGCTCACCAAAGGTGATATCTCTGTGCTAGATAATATGGTACTCTTAAATATGACTTAATTTTTGCCTTCAAAGAACTTACTAGTTAAATGGAGACAAGTTACATGTCTATCAGCACCAGTACAGCTCTCTGCTGCTGTCAAGGCTCAGTTAGATAGATATGAATGTTACTTAATCTTTTAATTATTCAATGAAAGACAATGTTAGTGCTTTTTAGAAGCAATATATAGAACAAGTTATAGATAAATATATACTTACACATACATATACATATGATCTCATTTTCTTTCTCTCTCTCATACACACACACACACACACACACACACACACACACAGAGTATGAACAAATTTAGGCCATATACCAAATAGTTTATTGTGGATATCTCTGATAAAAGGATTTGAAGTAGAAGTGGGAGGCTACTTTTCATATTTTATTTCTCAGTCTTTTGTATTGATTGAATTTTTTAATAAGGCATTATATATTTTTAAATCAGAAAAACTAGTGGAATGATTTGTTCTACTAAGAACATATTGATGATAAACCTCTGGAAAAAAGCTCAATTTATCTCATATTAATGGTTTTTACCTGATAGTTATGTAATTTGTTCTTTCTTTTCAAATGAAAACTATACAATTAATTATTTGCTATACCCATAAGTACTTTTAAATTTAATTTTGGGTGAGAAGTTCCTTAAATTCATAAGTTATATGCTCTTATTAAAAAAATAGGTCAACTTCTAGGATCGTGTTTGATGTAAGAATTTGGACTGTTTCCAAGGTAACCAATCATATCTCTAGAAAGCTTAGCTAAGCTTGTATCTCTTTCTTCATTCTGAATGCTCAGCTCTTTTTATTTCCTCAGAAACCCTGATCTTTCTCTCTCTCTCTCTCTCTCTCTCTCACACACACACACACACACACACACACACACACACACACACACACTCCTGACTTTGCTTGCTTTTCACCAGGGACAAAAGCCACAACAAAACTTATTGATCTTTTAACTGTTTAATGCAGCTGTTTCATCATCTTTTCTCCCTTTATATACTATAAATGATGACAACCAAATGTTGTGTGACTATTTATAAAAAGAGGTATATTAACTTTATATGAATTCCCAGGTAACTGCTCTTCCATTTCTTTGTTCTTTGTTTTGTTTTTCTTCAGCATAGACACTGAAGCCTGATAATATGTCAGTAAAGTTTATAGCAAAATAATATGAATTTCTTGTTTAATTCACTAGAACGGCAATGTCCAATAGAAATATAACATGATCCACATACGTAATTTTGGATTCACTCCACATTTAAAAACAAGAAGAAATAGGTAAAATTAATTTAGTTTTAAATATATTCTATTTAAACTAATTTTTCTAAGACATTATAATTTCAACATGTAATCAATATAAAATTATTAATGAGATATTTTACACCTTTTTTCTTTTTTGAGTTGGAGTCTCACTCTGTCACCCAGATTGGAATGCAGTGGCATGCTCCCAGCCACTGCAGCCTCGACCTCCTTGGCTCTAGTGATACTTCCATCTCAGCCTTCCTAGTAGCTGGAACTACAGGCGCACACTACCACGCCCGGCTAATTTTTTTATTTATTGTAGAGATGAGGTCTCGCCAAGCTGCCTCGGGTCTTGAACCCATCGGCTCAGGCAATACACTCACCTCAGCCTTCCAAAGTGCAAAATTACAGGCTGAACCACCGAGCTTGGCTATTTTACACCTTTTTGTACTAAGTCTTCAAAATTTTGTATGCACTTTATATGTGCAGAACAGTGCAGTTTGGACTAGCCACTGTGCAAACCCTCAGTAGTCACATGTTGCTGAAAGTGACTGTACTGGACAGATCTAGACCATTACTGTTCAGTGAGACATTTAAAGATGTAAGATATCATTTTGCAGGCTTTTCTTTTCTTCCTGAGATCTAGTTCATCAACAACATGTTAAATTAACTTCCTTAGTAGAAAATATTTTGTTTTCATTTTTCATAGGTATCTATTTGTCCTTTAGATAGATTTTTTTCCTGCCAATAACTCTCTCTGAAGAAACTCTATATAAGTAGTTTTTAACTTACTATATCCTATAAGATAATTTTCAGAAGAAAGTTAAAATCATGACTCTCATGATATTAATATAGAATGAATTCTTGTTAAGTGATTTTTTTACTCATATGAGAAAACCAGGCAGTTGTTATAATCAATTCAAAGGAAAAGTCAAAACAGTATAAATTTACATGGAATAGAGCAATGTTGACATGAATTGCAAATGGGGACAACACTTTTTTTCTACAAGTGAGAGAAGGTCAATTAAATTATAACCCAGTAACTTACATAGCTACAGTCACTTACAACTTGCAGAGTTGCAAAATAGCTCACAAATAGTGAATAGAACTAGATTCCCATAATCCAAAGGGTCTGCTATTTTATTGAAACACAAACATTTTTTGTACAAAATCTGAAAATTCATTTAGAGCCACCTAACATTAAGTCCTAGTTTTGCTCCCAAATTATAGACTTATCATCTTGGCAAATCAGAGAGACTATGCTTCATTTGTTCTTTGATAAACCAAGGAGTAGTATTACATGTTGTAATGTGGTAGCCCTAAATCTGAAAGGACTTGCGTGTAAAGTTTTGTACATATTCCAAAGAAGTTACCTGGAGGTCCTGCAGTCTGGCTGGCATTTTGGGTTGTCCCTGTACTCAAATGGTAGCCCCCAGATATTTACCATTCTGGCAACTTTGAATCATGTAATACCAGTGGCCCACCATGGGATTTCCCAGAAGGACATTCTTCCTCTGTCTCTCCTGCAGCCACTACAGTGGTGACTTCTCTGGAGTATTCTGCCAACTACTCCAATTATAATGTGGTAGCCCCAAATCTGAGAAGGCTTGTGGATAAAGTTCTTTACATATTCCAAAGAAGTCACCCAAAGGTCCAGCAGAGAAAGACATTAGTGTGTTAGAACACCAATGACAGCCAGTCTGTGAAGAAAAATTTTTTTCAGGAGCTACCAGTGGCAGCCAGTTGATAAAGAAAGAATCCACGCCTAGGTAGTATACAACAAGCAGTTTTATAGTCATGCAAGTTATTTAACTTGCTACATAGTGGTTACAATTACAATAGGTAAGGATACCGATCACATTGTTCTATAATGGAAAATAATCAGTCCAGACAATTAGCTCACAATATTTCCTAAGTCTCTTTCCAGCAATATGAGCTTTTGAAAGGAAGGTCTCCAAAAGTGCTTTTTTACCTGAATCCTTTTCCCTATAGATAAAAAGACAATGGGAAGCAGAACAGGCCCCATTCAGAAATTCATCTGCCTACACTAGGTAAGTAGGGCTGATTCTTCTCAAGCATTCTCCCTACCTGCTCATGATGTGATCAGACATATATTGTAAAACTTTGCAAGTTGTCACAAAGAAGCAGGATGTACAAGTTCCTCACACATTCCATTGCTTAACACTCTGTTTCAACTCCCAGCAAAGAAGCAATTCCCACCTTCCTGACCTGCAAAATAGACACTTAATAATAAAATTTGCCTCCCCCACAACTTGGAAGAGCACAGTGATTTAGAGTAAGAAATCCATTTGCTTTCACTCTAGCAAAGCAGAAAAGATAATAGAGTAATATGAGTATGCTAATGCAGAGAGAAATGGTTGATGGCATCATAGTAGAATGCATGGGACTATTGGGGTATTCCTTGCAGCACAAGGTAATATATAAAAGGGCAGTGGATTAGAAGTCAGTAGCTCAAGGTCTTTACCTGGCTCTGCTATTAACTCTTCCTTGGGAGGCCTCTCAATTTGCCCTAAATGAAGTCATATCTTCCTGATTGGAAAAGCTTTATATTTTTAATTACTTCATTTAAAAACAAGAATAAGAACAGTAAGGCAGAGTAAAATCAGCCTGATTTGGGTGCATATATCAAACTTTGGTAGCTCTTTGTAGAACCCAACTCACAAATCTATGCTGTAAGGATGCAGAAGTACAGCATCAAACTTAGGAGAGGGAGACAATTTCTTTCAATTACTCCTTCAACCTGAAGACTCACCTTCATGTAAATTTTAAAAAGACTAGCCCCCAAGGATGTTTCTGATTCTAGACTCCATCCTGTGAGTCCATGGTCACAGCCACTGTGCTCAGCTGGGCCATGAAATTTAGAAAGTATTTGCTTTGTATAGACAGTCTTGTGCTAGAGGCAAAGAACCAACACAGTCACTTAAACAACCCTTAGTCCTCTGTGTGGAAGATAAATCTACTGGAAGGTGCCCAAGGAGTTGTTTTCTTTAGAGTGAGTGGTTCCACATCCCTGAGAGACACTTCACTGACAGTCCATGAGCCATTTTCTTTTTTTTCTTTTTTTTTTTTTTTTTTGAGTTGGAGTCTCACTCGGTCACCCAGACTGGAGTGCAGTGGCCGCTCCCGGCCACCGCAGCCTCACCTGCTGGGCTCCGGCGATCCTTCCGCCTCAGCCTTCCGAGTAGCCAGAATTACAGGCATGCGCTACCATGCCCAGCTGATTTTTTGATTTATTGTAGACATGAGGTCTCGCTGCCCAGGCGGGTCTCGAACCCTCGGGCTCAGGCAATCCACTCCCCTCAGCCTCCCAAAGGTGCGGGATTACAGGCTGAGCCACCGAGCCCGGCTATGAGCCATTTTCAATTAAACACATGATTAAAATGGTATCCAGAATACTCCCTGAATTTAATGTTAAAGATTCACTTAAACTAGAATGTCTTCTGAGTTAAAGGACATAAACTTTGAGTTGTAAATAAATATGTAACTTAGTCTGTCAATCTTGATAGCATTCACTCCGTTCTTTTGGAATGGTATGCTCTCTTGATTAAAAAAATAAAATCTCCTCATAATAACTTGGCACATTTGTGCTATCTTCTCTCATACCAGAGGCAAGTATCTTGTATCTTGGATTAACAATTTGGATACTTTCAAGAACTGAACTATTTTCATGAACTGGTTCAATCAATAATCTTTCTTCTCATGATCCATCCTCTATTATCTATTATAATCTTTCTCCTAATAGAAAGAAACAATCAGAATACTGGTCCTAAGACTTCCTTTTGTGCTATACATTTCATAGTTATATTTTCAAGCACTTACTTTTTAAAAAATATGCATTCATGAAATATTATTTTTTGAAATTCCATTGACTCTTTTCAAAACTGTCAAGAAAATCAACTTGCAAAAATAAAAAATAAAAAAAGAATCTGGTCTAACAACTGAGGATCATGTATTGTTTGGGAAAAGTAAAGTTAACAGTGACTATACCCCTAACTTTCTAGCCAGCACCTTCCTCTTCCAAGGTAAGGACAGGCCCAGAGGTCCAGTGTGGTTTTGGAGGTCTAGGCAACTAAGATGAAGCTGTGACCAGACCAGTTTTTTTTTTTCCATTTTCACCTCCCTCAGCTTACATTTTCCTTTGACTTGCTTTTTGACGGATGGGATAAGACAAGGTCATGTAATGGATCCTCGCCACAAGACTTATCCTTTCCTCTTGCTAATTGTCATACCTATTTATAAAAATACCATACTCATTTTAGAAAGTATATTAAATGCATGATGTATAAAAGAAGAAACCTCAAGTACTTCTAATCTTACCACATCACTATTTGTTGTGCAAATTTCTATGTCTCTTTCTGTAAATATATACAATCAGATGTGAGTGGAATTACATTAAGCATATTATTTTGTAAGCTGATACTGTTATATAAAATATATCAGAGATATTTCCATGTTAATACAGTTATGCATCATCCTTTTAATGGCCATATAATATTTCACTGCAGAGATGCATTATCTGTTATCAATCTAATTAGTCACATTAATGAACTTGATATTAAGAAATACATATGGAACTAAAGTCCAGAAATGATACTATAGGTTTCAGAGAAGAGTACAAAGACAAAGCTATCTAATAACATCAGACAGAAATTTGAGAAAGGATAGTTAAGTCCTTTCAAGGCAGCAAATAGCCAAGTGAGGGGGTAGAATATCCAGAGGTCCTGGTGTTTCTGGAAGATGGAGTGTTTTGTCATCATGAATATGATAGTGAAACTCAGTTGTGAACCAGAGACCACTGGTGGGGTTCAGAGTCTGGGAATAGACAGAGCTTGGCTAAAGGCATAGTCAGAATCTTCAGACTAGATAAAGGCTTGGTGCACAGGCATAAAAGCAGCAGGACATACATGTTAGAGTATACAGACTAATGCAGGCTAGGATGTATAATCTGATATACCAAAGGTACAGCAGCCAGGAGACATCAGGAAGGAGCTGATTCCAGACATTCACATGAGGAGTTTAGGTACCATGGTGTTTGAGGAAAGAAGTGAGAAACAGACTCCAGGAGACCAAGGACAGCATCTTTGAATCTAAAGCACAAATGCAGGCCCACAAAGTGGTGTAGCCAGGATAGGAGGTCCAAGCATATTATTTTGCAACCTTGTTTTGTTATACAAAATATATCATGGAAATGGTTTCATGTCAATATAGACATTGTCCTTATAATAGCCACTCTGCCATGGAAATCATTACCCTGTGGACAGACCAGTGCCAGTACATGTGCCCTGGCATCCACAGCAAGCTAAATTTTGTTGGAGCTGCTAATTTCAGAGAAAACTGAGTTATCTGTGGAGTCTTCACAACTTCTGCACTTGGTAAGGAGGGTAAGCAGTTTTCTCGTGAGTTGAAGTGATACAGGCAGCCAAAACTCAGAAACTGGGCCAAAGTAAGTCACTTGATAATTCTCAGCTCTGAAAGATGGGCTGAAAACAAGCTCTCTAGTTTTATTCCATTGTACGGTTCTGGCAGCCACCCAGCCACCAGATTCTTAGCTTTATTCTTGACACTCATTTCATTCATTCATTCCTTGAATAAATATTTATTGAGCACCTGCTCTGTGTCAGCCACTCTGCAGTGTACTGCAAAGGGATAAATAAAACAGTCCTTGCTCATTTCATAAAACGGAGAGGTATAATACTATACCATAACTGCAAGACAAAGAGGCTGCAGAGTTTTTCTGGATTAAAGATAAACATTTCCCTTTTTTTGCAAAGAAAGGTCAACATCATTTTACAAATCAGCTGGAGACTTGGAGGCGAGGGGAAGATAAGCATTGTGCTGATATTTTAGCTAGCATTTCTTAGGTATGCAGCGGATTCGAAGCACTAAGCAAGACAAGAGTCATATTAGTGTTCGCCATATATTTACTTACCACCTATTATATGCCATGCATTGTTCTAGGCCCTGAGGATACAATAGAGAACAAGAGAGAATTGAAACTTGTAGCCTTGTGGAAGGGGAAGAAAATACACAAGAAAGATAGGAGCAATAAGCTATGTGGAAAATTAACATGATAGTGATGTGACCCAATGCCTGTGAGGCTGTTGTAGATTAAGTGGCCATGGACAGCCTCTCTGAAGGATTGACATTTAAGCCACACTCTCGATGGCAAAAAGGAGCCAGTCCCTAGGACAGAAGATTCCAGCTCATAGCTTGTGAAGACTCCAAAGGCTAGGCCTTATGTGGTGAACCTGCAGAGCAGAAAGGAGAGGAGTGTGGCTAGATAAAAGGATGGAAGGAGACAAGTCAGAGCAAAGGGCAGAGGCCTGTTCCAAACAAGCCAACTTTGAAATGCCTACAGGACCTGCAGCACCAAGCTATGGTGTGGGCAGGGCTTACCTCCAATCACCTAGGTACTCAAAACAAGAAGGAGGAGTGACTCTTGATCCCAGCACTAACAATTGCAGTGGCACCACTGCGAAAGGTTCAAGTCCTACCTTGTTTGAAACTAATTCCATAAGTGGGCTTGCCATGTTTCCATGTAGTTGTATGGATTGTTTAGTCACTCATTTAACACAAATTGTTGAGTGCCTACTATGTGCCAACCACAAATAAGAGTAGCTGGGAAACAGATGACAAATAAATAAAGACACAAACAAAAAATAAATAAATAATACAGGATCAGAGGGAGACACATGCTATGGAGAAAATAAGGCGGAATAATCAATGGATGCAGCCTAGGGACTATTTTAGATCTGGTGCTCGGAGGAGCGACACATCACACAAGCAGGGACTTGAATGATGAGAAGGAACCGACCACGTGAAGATTGTGGGGATTGAGAGGAGTATACCAGGTGGAGGAAACAGCAAGAACTATAGCCAGGACATGCTGAATCCAGAAAGCAGGAAAAAGACAAGTGTGAGTGACTGGAGCACAGAGAGTAAGGACAGAAATATCAAATGTCCTGAGGACTTTTTGGACCATGGATATGCTGTGTGTGTTGGGAAGCCCAGGGAGTGCCATATCCAATTAGATTTTGATCTGATTAGATGGTTAAATCCAAGAAAGGAAAGTTGGAAATCAACTAAAAACCTGTGACTCTAGTCTATGCAAGATGTGACAGAAGCTGGCTAAAGGCAGCAGCACTGGAAGAAGGGAGAAGCGATAATATTCAGATGCATAATGGAAGTAAGCCAGACAGGGCTTGATGATGACAGGGGAGGGCTTGATGATGATAGGGGATGGCTCCTCGGTTTGGGTCCTGAACCCGTGGCTAGGTGATGGCAGCAGTGACTGGTGAGGAAGACTGAGGGAGGAGCACCTGTGGCTGGCAGTGGGAGTTAGGGGTGACTGTAGAGGCAGTGTTACAGGAAAACAAATCAGAGAGACCGTGACACGGAGACTGGTAAGCAGGAAGCTGTGTTTATTTCTAAAACGTGGGTGTTTGGCCCAGTGGACTCCAGTTGCAAAGGCTGGGCCCCCATCACAGTCGGGTCTCAGCTTATATATGTTTTATGTTGGCTTTGGGGGGAAGGGGTTTTTCATAGTGGAAGGTTTTGTACTTTTTGTAACAATAGCACAAGCTTGTGGTTTTGGCTGCAGGCACTGAGCATGGCGTTACAGGAAGGGGCTTGTGGTTTTAGCTGCAGGTACTGAGCATGGAGTTTGCATTAACAAACTGGAACATTTTAATTGTGCTATATGGTTTGAAGCATTTTCTAAAGGCCTATGACCACAGTAGCAGTGTGGGAGTGTATCTTGGACAACTCACATTTGCAATTTCTGTTGGATGTTCAAGCAGAGAAGTTGAGTTGGTAGTTAGATATTTGAGTGTGCAGTTCAGGGAAGAGGTCAGGGTTAAAGATATAATGAAAGAGTTGTCAGCATTAAAATATGAAATATTTTGTATTTCATATATGAGAGGGTCCCCAAAAATGGAATTTATTTATAAAAGATTGGGTATTTTTTCTTACATGTTTAAACTTCAGTTACCTTCAAAGTACTCTCTGTTTAATGAGATACACCTATCGAGATGCTTTTTCCACTACTGAGAACAATTTTTGGACCCATCAATTTTGATGCCTTTCAGTGCTTCTGTCATTTTTTTTGTTTCATCTCATCCACATTGGCAAAACATTTCCCTTTGAGGACTTTTTTCATCTGAGGAAACCAAAAAAATTTGCTTGGGGTGAGACCAGGTGAATAGGGCGGTGGAGCACAGGGATCATGCCGTTTTTTTGGCAAAAAACTGCTGAACACTCAATGCAGTGTGGGCAGGCACACTCCTAAATCACCCATCATGAAATGGACAGATGTGTTGGAAGAATCTTCAAAGAACATACAGACAAAAACAAAACAAAACACTGAAGCCAAACACAGCCTCTCACATCAATCCTAGCCCGTACACTGATCCCAACTGGGTTCCTAGGACACTTACCTAGTAGGGGAAGCCTGCACTACAGGGGGCCCACCCTCCAAAAGGTGATTCCATTTTGGAGGGAATGCCCCCTCGCATATATTTGATATATATGAAGCACAATTGTGCTTCCTTGTTAGCATAGACTGGAGTGCTGGGGTGGGGTGTGCCGAACACATGCTCATCCTTCTCTGTGACAGCAGTAATGCTGGGAACAGGACATCTGCTTGAGAAAATAAAGAGAATCCTGACAACCATATCTTTAACAATAGAAGAAAAGAAGCATTGTCAGAGTCTTAATCTTTCAGTGCATGATTTTATTATATTTAAGCCATTTATTTCTTTCTGCTTTTATGAACTTGCTATTCAACTGCATCCTCATATATTACTTCAACCAGGAGGTGAAATAGTTCATGCATGTTTCTTTAAGAGAAATTTAATCATCTGCAAGATTCTTCACAATATGAATTTGCATTTGATAGTCTCCACCAGGGAATACTAGTAAGATACAGTGTTTTGATCAGATTGTTTCTCATAAAATATGAATCTCTAAAGAGTGTTAATGGAAAAAAAAAGTAACAATCACATGTAAAAAATGTGGCTATGCCTTGGAATCACTTTCCATGAAAACAAATCTACACACATCTAGTTTTGAAAAATGTAGTATATGGACAATTATGTTGCAATCCATTCCATCATGGTAATTGTAATTATCTTTCCTGGGTTGTTTCTATGTAATTTAATTATTCACTTCAATACAGAATAATATTATTAAAGAATAAGGATGGTAATTATTAACATGTTCTGCCCTGGGGTGAGAGCAGGATGTTTAATTAATGAACCACCGTCTCTCTTACTTTACAGTTGATTCATTGACAAGATGTGTGCAGTGTAGCCGGTTGCTGGGTATTCTCTCCTGCTAATGGTTAATCCATGTCATTTTCTCAACCTGAGTGGGAAAAAAGTTACTCTCTATTACCCAAAATTGATGTAGGCAAAGAAAGTGAATAATCACAGAAACAGCTTGGAAGAGTATTCATTCTGAATTTCTGACAAAATGCAAAGGGGAAATATGGTCCTTCAGGACTTCATGCAAGGTGTAATCCAGTTCAAGTTTTCTTGTAAATGGTCTACTTCTTTCCCTTAGATGTTGCCTGTTTTTGACGGTTTCTAAAAGATAAAGTTCCCTGAACCTGTTGCAAGAAAATGTCTTTGATAAGTGGCATCTGTTATAGTTTGCCTTCCTTAAAAACCATGAGATCTATTTAAACCTTCAGCATGAAGTAAAATTTGAAGAACTAGCACAAATTTTACTGTAGTCCACAGTCTAGCCCAACTATGGTCCATAATGAATATTAATTATTATAATGAATCACAATATTATGTTTTCCTTTACATGTATCATTTGTACCCTCTTAGTATTTAATAAAACTCATCGGAAACAGTTAAGACCAAAACCCAATAGTTTAGGAATAAACTGAACTGTGATACTTACATACTCATATACACTCACATGCAAAAAATATATACATTGCAGAATAATTAATAAATTCACACTTTTGAATTAAAGAAGAATGGTTTAAAATATTTCAATAACACTCCAAGCGTTTTAGAAAAGACTAAAAATGTTTCACTAATGTATAATCTGGCCGATTGAGCAATAAATGTTCCCCTATTATATCTGAACAGATACAGGTCAAACTCCAAACTTCAGTATCAGTAGCTCTTGCTCTACCAAGCTCAATTAGACAAAATGCATATGTCTTCATAAGGACAAAAATCACGAGTGCGTGACTTAAAAAAAACCCAAAACTTTGCAGCTCCTTGTTGGGGAAGGAACGATGCTAGGTAGTAGATGAGTAATAATGATGAAGTAATATATATTTAATAATTTATGTAAATATGGTTATACATATATTTAAAATCCTGCTTTTGTCAGAATTCCATTTTGTCAGGGAAGGAGTAAGCATTTAACTTTGTCAGGAAAAAAATAAACATTTAACTAAGTACTAGTAATTTAAATGAGATCCCTCCCCCAAAAAAACCTCTTAAAGCTCTTGACTTGAAAAAAGAATCCATCAAAATCACAGGCCTATTATACCTTGACATATGAACAGACAAGTACAAAATTTAAATGGCTCCTCTTGGTTGCTTAAAAAAATGTACAAATATTCATAACTTTAAATATGATTGTGTAACAAACTAATAAGCAAGACAAGTAATTAGACATTGAAAGTTTCAGAAGATAAAGGTTAAAATGTTTAGGACATAGCAAAAATTTCTGGAGTCCAGGTGTTGTCAGTAACTTTTTTGTAATATTTGCAAAGACAGATTTTAAAGAAGCAGAAATCAGAAAAGAATGGTTACAGTTATACAAGTCTCCACATCAGATCAGAAGTTAAGATGGATACTCTTGTGAACGTCTCAAGTTCATAATTATTCTCCTCCTCCTCCTCTTTTTTCTCCTCCTCTTCCACCTCCTTCGAGACAGGGTCTCTTTCTATCACCCAGGCACAAGAATCCCTCTCTGCAGTCTTGAACTTCTAGGCTCAAGTGATCCTCCTGCCTCAGCCTCCCATGTACCTGAAACTACAGATACATACCACCAGTTATATATATATATGAAACAAGGTGTCTCACTATGTTACTCAGGCTAGTCTTGAACACCTGGCCTCAAGCAATCCTCTCTCTCACCTCCACCTCCCAAAGTGCTAGGATTACAGGTATGAGTTACCACACCAGGTCCAGGATTCTTCTTCATGTAACAAAATAGTATCTGTTTCTGCAAGGAAAATGGAAACATCTTTTTATTTTTATTTTTTAGATTATTTGTCCTGGTAGATGTTAATGCAGAGTCAGCCTCTCAAGGCTAAGCACTGCGATCCCATTTGTTAGCACCAAGAGTTAAGAGAAGGCTTGGGAAACTCAAAACTTAAATTATGGACATGGTAAAGAGCAATAATGAAATAGTACTGAGTAAAGCAGAGTGTGCTAGATGGTTGCATTACTAAACAATGCCTCCTGGTGTTCACACCCTTCTGCAGTCCTCACATTGACTCTAGGTTTGGCCATATGAAAACATGCTGGCAGGATGCAAGCAGACTTGATAAGTAGTACAGCCTTGAATAGCAGAATCAGGAGAATTGACCGTATTTGATCAACAACAGGGAACTAGTGAAACTTTTTAAGTAAAGGACTGACAGGATCAAAGTAGTATTTCAAGACCATGAACCTGATATGGTATGTAAAATAGAGTCCCATGTCCTGGGCAGTTGGACATCCCCAGAGGGTAAACATTTGTGATGTTATTGTTATCTAAGAGGACCTCTCCATTAACCTAGAAGAGCAGAAAAGCAAAGGATTATTAAGAAAGGATCACAAGAAGAAAAAGCAGCACAGTGAAGTAGCATCTCTCTTAGACCATAGGGGCAGAGGTAGACAGCCTTAGCCAAGCCCCTGGAGAATGTTCTCTAAGGTTGGAAGTCCTTTCATTGTCATGAGAATGAAGAACACAAGAGAGTAAGCTCATGGTATTTGTCTTTTGATTTCATCTCATTTCTTATTATCCTGTGAAAGTACACGCCAACTTATTGCCTTGGATTCTAAAATTTCTAACTATTCCAGAAGACTCAGTTTCAACATAATAATCTTAATCTTTGCCTTCTCTAAATTTTCAGTATTCATGTGTCAAAAATCCTACATTGCTTACATTTTATATATCGGGTAAGGAAATCCTAGATCTACTGTATAAAAAACTACCCAAAAAAGTGGAGAAGTAAAATATTTTAAGCATCAAAGAACAATCATGATGCATTCACAGGGCCGTGAAGACAAGAATGAGAGTGCCAGGTTCCAGGTAGGAAGGAAGGATGACCAGGAGGCAGGCATTTTATGCTGATCATGCAACATTTGGTCAATCTGACCCAGAAGTCTACATAAAAAGACTCTCCCAAACAGAGCAACAGACACACACTACATGCCTGAGAAAGTAGTCATGGAAGATTTCAGATAAAATCTTTAGAAGACCAGACCGACAGCCAATTTGGCTCAGTTTAATGGTATTTTGTAAGCTAGCTGCATGGAAAAATAAAGGCAAGGTGAGTCTAGGACCAGAGGACAGCCCGCCATAGATCTGGCCTAGAATAGAATCCATACTGCTCCTAATTAGTAGCTAAAGTCATGGCAGAGTGGAAACTCATATAGAGGAAGAGGTACAAGAACATACATCCATTCATAAAATCATGTCCTTGAATACCCAGTCAGGGTCTCTCCTAAATAAACTAGGAATTGGATGTTTCAGAAGCAAAACAAGTAATGGTTCACTACAGAGGGGGCCAGACACGTACACTGGGTAGTGAAGAATCAGCTTTCAAGGTGCCTTGGTGTGGGAGTGAGGTGGGTTCCCCATTTGAATAATTCATGGAGAGTGAGGAGAGTAGAGCCCTAAGGAGTATACATCAACATGTCCATTATTCAAAGTCTGTGCAGCAGTTCATACTGGGTACCCTGACTGAAGCCAGCAATGACTCAAAAGCTCTAGGGGAAAGGAGGTACAACTGTCAGTCAGAGGCATTCCTCCAAGTCAGGTGGGCAGCATCAAGGTGAAGAGGCAGTGAACCGTTCAGTGTGGGGGCCAATCAGTTGATCCCCTCCCTCCCTGGTCTTCCCACAACATCCTCTCCTAGCAATTCCCGGGACCAATTTACTCCAACCATCTGTTTTTCCTTGCCTCTGCTCCCAGGCTGCAAATGCTGCTGGAGAAAACCAGATGCCTATGCCAGTTGGCACCACGACAGCCTCAGCTGGGTCCTGCATGCTACTTAGCAGTCTTTTCACGTGTCCTAACCACCTTCCACTTACAGCGCCCAGAGCAGCTGTTCCAGACTCCCAGCATCATCCTCAAGCATTCTAAAACTCTCCTCTCCCTCATTCTCAGCTACTAACCCTGCTCCTCCCTCACTGAGAAAATAAAGAACATCGCCTCTGCACCCCAAACCCTTGGTGTAGTGCCTGAGAGGGGCACAATGAATCAAGGAGTCAATCAATTAACTCACTAGTGAATGTAATTGGCAGTTGCCAGTTTCTCTTTCTTTCTAATCTGGTATCGGATCTATCCTTGGTTTCTTCACACATATGGGAGAAGGAGAATTCTCTTTCTAACCTTTTCAAGGTCAGGGCTTCTACTTAAGCTCCTGATTCTATGTGCTCCCTTATCTTCCAGGATCATTTATGTACTTTGTCCTCTATAACTCTCTTGCTGTCTTCTGTGCTTCAGCTCACATACATGCTTAAGTCCCTATCTTTGTCTCACACAATTGGTCTGTGTCAAGCACTTGTTATGTTCTAGGCATTATTCTCAGCACTTCATAGATATTAGATGAGGAAAACCATAAAACTTCTGCCATTTAGTGAAGGGGAGGCAGATAAGATTCTAAGGAGACAGACAATTTAAAAATAAATGTCTATAAATGCCTTAGGAAACCTCAAGCAGGGAATGGGGGCAGAGTCTACTAGGGAGGGAGTGGAGATGCTACTTTAAATAAAGTAGTCAGGTAGAGGTGACCTTGAAGCCAGGTTCTGAAGGAAGTAAGGAAGTAAACCAAGTGGAGAATGTGCATTTGAAGCAGAGGAAACAGCCTGTGGAAACGTCCTGTGGCAGAGCCGAGTGTTGTTCGTATAAATCATGGAGTCAAAAAGGAGAAGGTGTGGCTGGAGGTAAGTGAGGGGCAGGACTGTAGTAGGATATAAGGACTGTGGACCAGGTCCTGAGAGCCTTTGTGCAGTATTGTGAATAAGGACATGGCTTTTTCTTCTTGGGGGAAAATCGGTAAGCTCGTGAGAAGGTTTTGGCCAGGGGCGTGACGTGACCCAACATATTTAAGAGGTTCCCTCTGGCTGCTGTGTTATGAGCTTAGTAGAGGGGCAAAGGAAAGAGCAGAAAGTCTGGTGGGGAGGTGATTGCAATCACCTGATACAGAAGTACTACGTACCATGGCATCCTCACTGGCCACCACACACATCTGTCCAAAGGGCAGTGTTCCTCATTGCCTCCAGGTTTTCTGTCCTCATCTAGTCCCATCTGGTTCATACCCCACTGCTTTTCCGCAAATACTCTTGGCTGAGGTCACAAATGACCTGAGTACCAAATGTCGAACCCAGGGGCTCTCTTCAGTGTCGGAGGCTCTCTGATGAAACCTCAGGGCTAACGCAAGCTCAACTGTGTCTTGACCTATTAAAAGTAACACCAAGTAAGAAGATTCCACCTGGCAGGGTTAGAGAAATCCTGACAGTCACAGAGCTTGAGTTTTCCTTTCCGATTTCCTTCAAGTAGAGTTTGCAACCCGAAATCAACAAAGGCTGACAGCTAATGGGAGTGAAGAAGGCTGGAAATGGAATGGTCCATCAAAGGTTGTAGAGTCTTCTCACTTCCACATGATAGGCGCCATGTGGAAAGATGACTCAGAGCAGCTAGGACTTCAAATTTTTCAAAAGAATCCTGAAATCTGAAGTTTTATGTCGTCTTCATTTTCAAATGCTGATAACTGACTTAAATTTTTAAAAATATCTATGGAACAAACAGTATCTGTCTGTGAGTCATACATAACTGTATGCCACTGGTTTTCAAATCCTTTTAGAGAAATTTTGAAGTGTAGTGATGATGTCCTGGGCTTTGGCCTGGCCCAGGCTTGCAGTCTGCAAGTGCTGTGTGTGTGCTGATCGTAAGTGCTACTTGTTATCCCCTCAATTCTCAGCCTTAAACTCTTGCATGCAACTTTAGGTTTTGACATTTCTTTTGCTCACATCTTGTCTTCTCTTTGAGTTCCTGGCTTCACCTTGCCTGTCCTACAGCCATGCATTGTCAACCTCAGACTGACCTTTCTGCTCATTGCTCCCTGGCTACGACTTTACTCAGTTTTCTTCTGCTCACCCTACCCTCACCAGACATATCAGCTTCTGTCCTGGTTCTCTCTGCTGGAACTCCCTCCTTCAATCGCCATTTGGGGCTTTTCTAGTTTTCTGGAGCGGGTATGTACAGATTCAAATCCCTGCTGTCTCACTTATGAGACGGGTAAATCCAGTGTCCATTTCACTGGGGTTTCAAGGATTATGTCTTGTAGGCTTATGTAAAAGCACCCAATATGCTAGTTATGTGGCACGAAGAAACTGACTTAAATAAAAATGTATATTTATTTTCCTTTCTCTCTACCTCACCCCTACACCACTCTTTCCCAGATTCTTTTGATAAAACCTTCCCCTCTTCCACCCCTTAAGTTTTGGTGTTGCCCCCAGAGTCCTGCCATTGTGTTCTCATCTTAGCCTTTATGCATCAAGTGGTTCTTTTTACATTTTTAACTCCAAAGAATATCTATATTCTGAGGACTTATAACAAGGCTAGTCTTAGCCCCTTTGTTAAGCTTTAAACTTATTTTTTCACTGATCTCTTGAACACCTGGGTGCTCCTGCACTCATCTGCCAATTATATTAACTAAAGTTAAACAGATGAGCCAAAAAATCTTCATGGCTTACCTCAACAAGAGCTGATTGCTTGCTTTCTCCCACTCTACTGGCTATATAGTCCACTGCCATCCCTAAGGTGTCTGGGGGTGAGAGGTTCTGCTCTATGCAGTTTTTAGAGTCAAACACCTTCCATCCTATGATGATGTGGCCATCTTCAACATCTTACCTGGGAGGTTACTGCAGATGGGGAAGAGACAATGGATAGATCTAGAAGTAGGGTATATATCACTTCTGCCCACACTCTGTTGGGCAAAGCTCAAATACATAATTCCAGCTAACTGCAAAAGTCTGGGAAATGAAACTTAGCTGTGTGCTCAGAAAAAGAAAAGAAGAAAAGAAATAAGAATAGTGGACACTTCTAGAGTTCTCAGCTGTGCTATTTAGTCTTCTAGGATAGAAACCTGAGAATTAACCTCAGGTTCATGTATTGGATCTTTGTAGCTCTACCTCAGAAAAGTCCAGCATCTTTTCTTTGTAATTCCTGTCCACCTCTCCTTTCACTGGTACTTTTGTAACAGTCTCCTCTCTTCCCTGGCTTCCTACTGCTTGCATCCAGGAGAAAGCCTAGTTTTTCCCAAACCAGCTCTGACCTTTCCAGTTCGCTCCATAAACCCCTTTTTCCACTCTATGCTATGTGCCAAACTTGCTTCGTTTTCAAAATTAGCTGCCAAGATCTGTTTGTGCACCAGGGGTATTTTTGTATTCTAGAATGCCAGCCCTGCCTTAACCACTTCAAAAAACCCTGAGTGTCAGCATCCCTCTCAAATATTACATTTTTTTGAAGCCTCCCCAAATATCTTAGTTAGAATTAATGTGCCAGTATATCCATAGTAATTCATATAACACTATAGCATCGTAGCACATTGAATTGTAGCTAATTTTATCTGTCTATATCTCCCATAAGATTGGAAATTTTTTGAGGGGAAGGAACTGGTTTTATGCATAATTATATTGGCCTAATTTATAATGCCTAAGTCTTGTTCAAAGCTTGTACATTGTGAGTGCTCAGTTGATGTTTGATGAATAAATGAAACACTACAATACAAATTAGAAATTGTATTTTTAGAAAAACTTTGCCTCTCATTTTTCTGCACTGCGGAATTTTACTATTTATACTCTAGAAGCTATTAGCTCCAAATCTCATTGGGTTTAGGAGGAGAAATTATCAAAAGCAACATTTGTCATTAGCCAAGTTAACAGATTTTTCTCTAAAGATTATATAGACTCTTGCAATAAATCTTTCACTACCTCTCAACAAGGTAGGGATTTCTAGGATTCTATCTAATTAGTTGGTTATCCAGAAACTGGTTGTCTCTTCCACTTCCTCTTATTTAGAGTCATGTCCAGTAAAAAAAGA
This sequence comes from Carlito syrichta, assembly GCF_000164805.1. NCBI lineage: Eukaryota > Metazoa > Chordata > Mammalia > Primates > Tarsiidae > Carlito > Carlito syrichta. The sequence continues at coordinate 198,953 of NW_007248256.1, forward strand.
GAAGGAAGGCAAGGCAAAACCTTCAAATCTGAATTAATCCAGTTCTGTCTAGAATAGGCTCTGGCACTGCCCAGTAATTTCAGAATTCCTTGGTGTTCTTTTTTAAAAATATATATTGTAGAAAATTTATTTGTTTGTTTATGTAAATTCTAGAGTCAGGGGATACAAGGGTGGTTCTTGTTACACAGACATACTGTGTAGTGGTGAATATTGGATATCTGATGTCCCATTCCTCAGATAGTGAACATTGTACTTTATAGGTAGTTTCTAAACTCTAACCTCTCTCCCCTCCTTCCCCCTTGTTGATTTCCCAAGTGTCTATATTTTCATTTCTGTGACCATTTAGTTCCCACATATAAGTGATAGCATGGGGTGTTTGGTTTTCCATTTTTTAGTTCGCTTAGGATGATGTTCTGCAGCTCCATCCATGTTGTCGCAAAGGACATTATTTTGTTCTTTTTATGGCTGCACGGTATTCCATGGTGCATATACAACAGGATAACCAACAAAAACCCAGCATGTATTTATAAAAAATTGTGTATTTATTCTTACATGTTTAAACTTCTGTCACTTTCAAAATATTCTCCATTTGGTGCAATACATCTATTAAGACGCTTTTTCACTGCTCAAAAGGGTTTTTGAGCTTGTCAATTTTGATGGCTTTTAGTGCTTCTGCTGTTTTTTGTTTCACCTCTTCCGCATCAGCAAAACATTTCCTTTTGAGGGCCTTCTTCATCCAAGGAAACAACAACAACAACAACAAACTCAGCTGGAGTGAGACCAGGTGAATAGGGAGGATGGGACATGGGAGCCATGCCATTTTTGGTCCAAAACTGATGAATACTCAGTGCAATATGGTCAGGTGTGCTCATTAATCACCCATCACGAAATGGGCAAATACATTGAAAGAATCTTTAAAAAAAATTCACTGAAGCTGAACGCAGCCTCTCACAACAACACTAATTGGTACACTGATGCCAATGGGTTCCCAGAACACTTACCTGTGGCAGAAGCCTGTACTACAAGGGGTCCACCCTCCAAAAAGAAAATTCAGTTTTGGGGGGGTTCCCCCTCATATATCACATTTTTTTCATCCAATCATTGCTGAGCACTTAGCATGGTTCCTTGATTTTACTGTTGTGAATAGTTCTGCAATGAACATGAGTTCAGCTTTTTTTCTTACGGGATTTATTTTTCTTTGGGAGGTCTCTAGTAGTGGAATTTCTGAGTCGAATGATAACTCAATTTTTAGTTCTTTGAGAAATCTCCATACTGTTTTCTGTAATGGCTCAACTAGTTTATAATCCTACCAACAGTGAATGAGTGTTCCTTTTTCTCCCTGGCCTTGCCATCATCTGTTGTCCTTTGACTTTTTAGCAATAGCCATTCTGACTGGTGTAAAGTAATATCTCACTGTGGCTTTAGTTTGCATTTCTCTGATGATTACTGATGTCGAGTATTTTTTCATATGGTTTTTGGCCACTTGTGTGTCTTCTTTTGAGAAGTATTTATTCATGTTGTTTGCCCACTTTTTGATAGGATTGTTCTTTTCATTCCTTGTCCTATTTTTCAAGAATAAGTAGGAATTGGCCTCATCATTAAATGAGATATACCAAGAACACTGTCTTACCAGCCAGCTTCTCTACGACATATCCAACTGGAGGGTCAAGGTAGTAAATTAAAATTATTTACACCCATGGCCTCATCTATTATCCTATGTAAGTGACTCTCAAATATGTGTCTTAAGTTTAGACTTCTCTTTCAAATTTCCTGTATCTGATTGATTCTTGTCATTTCCACTCAGATGGAAATGACAAGAATCTCCAATTCTGCATGCCAAAAATGGAATTAATCACCTCACTTTCAAGCTACTGCAACTTCTCTCTTCTCTTACTCAATTAGTAATAACATCATTACCCCCAGTCAGACGGGATTGAAAACACAAGGTCATCTTTGACAGTGTATGCATTCTATCAACAAGCATTTACTAAGCCATGTTCATTCTATCATTTGCTAACCCACTTATAATAAAATCTCATGCTACCTTTTTTTTTTTTTTTTTTTTTTGAGAAAACTCTTTAAATATAGGCAGCCCAGAGCTGAAAACTCATAAGGTCAGTCTCAAAATGGAGGATCCAATCCAGTGCCAACAAGACAGGATCACGGAGATAAATGGAGTTAATTCAGGTTCTTACTCTGGCTCTTGACTGTCTTGACCGTCTTGACCCTCAGGTCCAAGTATTGATATAACTTGGAAGGCACTTTGTATCTCAGGATTTTGTGAAGTCAACAGCAATGAACACATTAGAAATGGTAGACTTGTCAAGAATGAACCCATTAAAGATTATTGGAAATATAAGAGTTAAAAAGGGTATTCAGAGGAGCCAGAACTGAATCAATGGTAGATTATTTATGTATACTGGGCCATTCAGCTTCCTAGTTGCACAGTGTTTTAGGGAGAATTGAAGGGTTATAAAATATTTGGGAAACATTAACAAAGGTGCTTTGCTACATTTCTTACCATACATAGCACCAGCAAGCAATGTAGACAGTATCTTGAACCTAACCCACAGTTAGGATCAGATGTCTAGAGAGACCTACCTGGGAGCACTTTGCACAGAGGAAGGGAGATGCTGTGGAAAAATAGAAAGGACTCTGACTCTCAAGCTCAAAAACTTCTGGTGCAGGGACTACATGTCACATAGGTGGTCATGAACTCAGAAAGGTATTTCTGCTGGTCTAAAGCTGGAAAGCACTGAATCGCAAAGAAATAGCAGAGGTCAATAGCATCATGGGTGTGCTCTTGACAGCACATTGTGGCAGCAGAGCAATAGTGGTCAAACAGCAAATGATGGTTAGGCCTATGGAATTAAAAAAAAGACTGTAGAGGTAAAAGTAAGATCTTCAATTACATGAGACAATCCGCTCTTCTAGAAGTGAAATGAATTATTAGCATGAGTAATTTGGACGATGCTTCCAAATTTGGCTTCCTAAAAATCAAAGCATTGCAATTTAGAAAATCTCTGAAAGATAATCAGTTTATACTCACTGATAGGAGAGGCCTGGGTCTTAGTAATTTATGTATTTAAGTATAACAAGTTATTAAAAACAATCCTTGAGTCCAAAATCTCTTCAAGTCTTCCTCGCAAAGGAAATAATAGTGGTCTAATCTAGATACTTGTTTGTAACTTACATACAGTTTTTGTTCCCAAATCATCTAAGTCTAGATATCTTTTTTCTTAGTCCAGGGTCCTTAGTATGTGAGTTTTGCTCTTTTATTATATACTTGCTCAGAGTATTATCTCTATGAACTGGGAGCTTCCAACGTATTCAGCAAAATGCAGACTGCAGCTGTGTAATGTTGCCGTGCCCTATCTCCCTAGACAGAAGGAGCCTATGTTTCAGGTCTCTGATGGCCATGTTGTTGGTGGTACAGTCAGTGTTCTGGAATCTTCTGGAATCCTAGGTGAAACCTTTTAAATCTTCCTTTGAAAGAATGTTGCTTACTAAAAATGGGTATCTCATTGTAATGAAATTGTGACTAACACAATATATCTAAGATGAGATGTTACTATTAATCGTATCTTATCGTCTTCAATTATATACTGGTTATAATTTTATTCAGATCCTCTTCCCTTCTCTCTCTTCCCTCTAAAATTCCAAATATTTTTTTTTTCTGAATTAGACTCCAACCCTGCCTTTGAATAGTAACTTGAACAACATATTTTCTTTAGGCAAGAAGAAGCCCCTCTAAAAATAAATAAGTCGACCAAATAAGGAAATTTAAAGTCTCCAGCAAAAATACTCATAACCGCTCCTCAGTGTCACAATTGACACCACACGGTGTCAGGTGTGCCCTCTAGTGTTTAGTGTTCACATATATCCTTTTTGCCAGAAAAATGGCCTTCTGCTGGCTAGACATGATTGACTAAAATCAAGATTTGCTTATTTCCTTTTCTGCTATTGCCTTAGTTTATTTCTTTCACTTCAACTTATAGAAGTCTCCTAATTTGGTTTTACTACCACCAATCACTTCCTTTCTTAACCAAAGAGGTTCTTCATCTAAATCAGATTAATTATTTTCTCAGTTCTCCCAAAGTTGGTTCTTAACTACAGTAGTACCATTCCAAATGCATAGGAGTCAAGTTAATTTATTACATAAAATACATACTTTGAAAGCATTTTGGAAGGCTGAGGCGGAAGGATCGCCAGAGACCAGGAGGTCGAAGCTGCAGTGGCCAGGAGTGTGCCACTGCACTCCAGTTTGGGCAACAGAGTGACTCCAAAAAAAAAAAAAAAAAGAACACATTAAGACTTAATTGGAAAAAAGGGGGGTTGGAAACTCCATCTAGGTTAATATTCTTAAATCATTCCTTCATTCATATTTCGTGTCCTCACCCTTCTCAAAATCTCTCAGTGGCTCCCCAGTACCTATAAAATGAGGCTTAAATCCTTCAACATGTAGGGTCCCTATTATCTGGACTCAGCCTATGCCATATTTTGTATCTCCTTCTAGCCTGGCCACTGGGCTTCCCTCTATTTCTGGTCACCACCATGGGCTGAACCAGAATGTTCTCTTTCAATTACTTCCTCTCTCCCCACCACCCCAGTCCCTGACTCTCTTCTCTGTATGTATCATTTTACTCATTTTTCAAGGCCAACCTTAGATGTTACCTTCTACATTAAATCTCTTCTGGACTCACAATTCTATATCATCCCTACCACATTTTACTTTTTTGAAAATTTGTGCTACTTTTTGCTATCTACCTTTTATTGGCATGCATATCTTATCAATTCCCCTGGCCTGAAAGCTTCCTGAGGGAGAAAAACTGTGTCACAGGTATATTTGCGTCCTCTTTTATTCCTTATTTCCATGACTAAAAGGTGTAATGTCAATAAAACATTTATGAGAGAATGAGGGAATGGGCATCGGATTATATAGCCACTTTTCTACTGGTACACCACAGGTTCAAATTTCAACAGGTTAAACAGGCAAGACTTGAAGAGGAAAGTATCCTTGGAGTACGTAAGCTTTCTCTCTCTCTACATGCTTGCATGTTATACAAAATGTCATGATGCCTTAAACTCACATAAAAAGTCTATATGCCCTCTGCTTCCCCTAATAGTCCTAATCCAAAACTTCTATTTTGGGTTGTCTTCCAGAATTCCTCCCTTCATGCTTTGATGTACACAGTAGTATCATCCAGTGTGTATACTTACTATGTCCACTGTTATTATAAACATATATATGTATATATTTGCTAATCTTTGATGGTAAATGTTAAATATTCATTTTTATACTCAGACATAGTGTATGGCATCCCTTTTTAGCGACTACTACAAGTTACTTTTTCCTCTATCAGCCCAAACCTTTACACTAAACATTTTTTTCTTCTAAGAAATCATTTTAATGATAGCAATTTTTAAAACTTTGCCTTTCTAAAGTACATTGCATTTGAGAATCGTAAAGTATTCTTGGAACATAAGTCATGCAAAGGTATGAATCAGTCAGCACTTTACTAGGAATATCAGCTTCACACCCAGAAAGCACGCATAGACTTCAGCACTGGAACAAAAGACAGGATATTTATTTATTTCTCAAGAGCCAGGTTCTAGGACCACATTTACCTTTCAAATTTAAAATGGGAAGGTTTTTTCTTTGTTACAGCCCTTGATTGTATTATGTCTAATAATGTTATTTATTTCAGTTGCTTCCTTTCTTTCCTGGTAAGAGACTTCCATATAATCCCTTTTGATTTCCAAGAGATGTGGAATGTGGATCTCTAACACAACATATTCATATCTCTTCCTTTTCCCTTCAGATATTTTGTTGTCATCGATGTAACACTGGCATGTCTGAATGTACTGTTCTAACCTTATTTTATCTTTTCTTTGTTTGAAGTTAATCTAGTGAGAACTCAACACACATGCATATGTTTATTAAGCACAACTATTCCACAAATCCATATCTGTAGTCGAGATAAGATTTTTCAGAAAATGCCCTATGAGGTGCTCATTGAAAGAATTTGTTCAGGTTAAAGATTCAAATATATCTTTACCTCAAGCTCAGCAGTGCAAAAAGTATCTTATCTTCTTTTTGTATGGTAAGAAAATTCAAGTGGACATTTCTATGATTTGGAATAATGAGTATTTGAAGTGCAGGAATAAAGACAGCATGTGAAAATCATTTAGAACAAAAAAAATCTTCTTTTTTTGGTATGCCAAAAGTGAATTTTCTTCCAAAAAATCAAAATCTTTGTATTAGGCTATATTCGAGATAAGTAATTTGTGTTTTTGCTGTAGCTGGTATGAAGACACAGAAAGCCATTACTTGTATTTTAAGTGGTTCTCTACAAAGTACTGAAGGAGCAATGTCAAAGTATTTTCCATGTGGCACTTGCTTTGGATCAAATGATTTCAAAGCAAATGCATTAATTAGCCTGGATCCCATGAAGGTGTTTATCCTAAGTGCATTTGGGAGCAGGTGGCTAGGGAATGTACCAAGGGATTAAACATCAAAAATTCTTCTCTCTTCTACTTCCCCCTTTATGTTCTAACAATAATTTTCTCTAGATTTCCTGAGCAAACCAAGAATTTTGATATGTTATTGTTTTTTACTTGTGTTGGCTGACTTAAATCCTTTCATGGTAAACAGAACATTTTTATGCCATTTTAAACCAAATATAAGTCTGCTGAGAGACCCAAAAGTCGAAATGGAGACCATATTCTGTCGTGAGTCGGGAGTCTGTGGGTGAACATAGGGGAAGGTACTTGTATTAATAGCCCTGGTTGTGCCTGGTTCTCATCTCCAAATGAAGGATAAAGGATACACAGGGCCCAGAATGACAGACAGAACCTACATCTATCTATCCTTGATTGGGTGAAGGTACACCCAATCTCTGTTCTCTCTCCTGTTTGCAAACATATCTTAAAAATTAATGGATCTATTGTACTCCACATCTTTAAAATGAAACAAAAAGACAATAAATAAATAAACATAAATGGATCAGAAAGCCTCCTTCATCTAAAAAAACGAGGAATATAATCTATAGTCCTTCACATTTTCTTTTTGGAGACCCTGGTTAATATGTATGGTTGCTTTTTCATTAAAGAAAAAGAAATAGGTTTTGAGCCGAGTAATAATAGCCAATAACTGACCTTACTTTTATGACTAAATATGTTCCTTAAGTAGGAAATGCTGGAAGGAAGAGAGGGATAAAAAAAAAGAAAGAAAGAAAGAACAGTCCCGGGTGAATTCGGACGGTTGGTCACCCTGAAAATCCAGAATTTGGACTGTCTTTACCACTGACGTCTTCTAAATCTTATACTTTCAAAGTTGGCTGCACATTGGAAACATCTGGGGAGTTTTCAAAGCACTTGATCTTGGTGTCTCACCTTCAGATAATCTGACATCATTGGTCTGGGATGCAGCCTGACTGTTGGGATTCCTTAAAGCTCCCAAGATCACCAGGTGATCCTCTTTTTTTTTTTTTTTCTTGGTACCAGCTAGCATTTTTGTGAAAGGCCACATTCAGCTTCAGTAATTTTTTTTTTTTTTTTTTTAAGATGTGGGGCATAGGCAGGGCTCAGTGGCTCAACCTGTAATTCCAGCACTTTGGGAGGCCGAGGCATGTGGATTGCCTGATTGCCTGAACCCGTGGGTTCGAGACTCACCCAGCCAACTTGGTGAGACCTCGTCTCTACGATAAATCAAAAATTAGCAGGGTGTGGTAGCACGCGCCTGTAGTTCTGGCTACTTGAAAGGCTGAGGCGGAAGGATCAACGGAGCCCAGCAGGTCAAGGCTGCAGTGGCTGGGAGCGAGCCACTGCACTCCAGTCTGGGGGACGGAGTAAGACTCTAACTCAAAAAAAAAAAAAAAGATGTGGGGTACAATTCAGGGTTAGATACATAAGTGGTTATTGCACAGGTGAAGTTTGAGCCTCCCATTGGTCCTCACTTCGTGTGGTTTCAGATCAGGTACAGTTTGGCAACCCCTGCATTAAGAGACTTTGCCAAATTATTTAACTTCTCTGAACTTCAATTTTTCTTTTGGTAAAAATTTTCCCTGCTTTTTGCATACTCCTTTTTGTACAAATACTCAAGCTTGTACTATTTGGAATGTTCTGAATCAGTGCATAGGAATTAATTACCTAAGGACTTTTTAAAGTACTGACTCTGACTCAGTAGATATGGGAGGAGGCTAGAGAACGTGCATTTTTGTTTTTGTTTTGAGTCGGAGTCCCACTCCATCGCCCAGACTGGAGGGCAGTTGCACGCTCCCGGCCACCGCAGCCTCGACCCGCTGGGCTCCGGCGATCCTTCCGCCTTAGCCTTCCGAGTAGCCAGAACTACAGGTGCGTGCTACCATGCCCGGTTAATTTTTGATGTAGTGAAGAGACGAGGTCTCGCCAAGTTGCCCAGGTGAGTCTCGAACCCGTGAGCTCAGGCAATCCACTCACCTCAGCCTCCCAAAGTGCGGGATTACAGGCTGAGCCACTGAGCCCGGCAGAAAATGTGCATTTTTAACAAGTTCCCAAGTGATGCCGATGCTGCTGGCCCACAGTAAATGTACTGGGTATGTGGAAGGCAAAACAGTGCCCCAAGGTGTGCACATCTAATCCCTGGGACCTGTGACTATGCTATGTTATATAACAAAGGGAACTTAAGGTTGCTCATCAACTGGCCTCAAGATAGAATACCCTGGATTATCCAAGTAGACCTAATATGATCAGGTCTACTTAAGGGTCCTTAAAAGTGAAATGAGGTAGAATAGTAAATTTCAGAATGTTACAGTATGAGGAAGTTTGGCACTGTTGGTTCAAGATGGAAGGGAGCTAGGAAGCAAGGAATTCACACAGCCTCCACATGCTGGAAATTGCAGAGGAATAGAGTCTCTCCTAGAGGGTCCAGAATGGACTTGACCCTGCTGAAGACACATTGATTTTAGCCCAATGAAACTTGTGTCAGACTTCTGACCTATAGAACTGTAAAGACTTCCATTGTCTTGAGTCTTTGTTACAGCAGCAATAGGGAAGAGCTACAAGTATGGGATTAATCTACAACTCCGGTGGGCAATAAACACAATTTCAATTTTCACTAAGTTAGTTTCTTGCTCTCGAGTCATCATTCTCCCAGACCTGAACTTCAGCCCTTCCTGGGGTTTGGAACCCCTGCAACCCCCAACTTCGAGTTGGCTACAGTTCTGGAGCCCAGAGATTAGGGATGTACTGGGAGAAGCTGGCTGGCCCCCCATTCTCTTCCCCAGTGGCACATTCCTAGGTGGAATCTTGGTGGAACCGCCTATGATGGAACATGTGACTCCCAGACCTGGAGGAGTCTGGGCACAGTTCTCTCCCCCTGCCTCTCTTCTGTCTCTCCTTCTTTGCCTCCCCCCTCCTCTCCCAGAGTGTGGCCTATCTCAGCTCTTCTCCTTCTGTTGTTCTTCAAGGCACTTTGTATATATTTCTGTGAATTCCCTAAATTCTCTCAAAGGTTTAGGTTTTGGAAAACAAAGTCTGGGAAAACGTGCAGGTTATTTTTATTTCCTTCCAGACCACATGGCTCCCCTGAGGCACTGAGCCCAGCTGGCTTCACCGCAGAGGGGTGAGATGAGGGGAGGAAAAGGGAACAGACCCAATCAGGGAAGAAAAGAACACAACTCAATTTGCCAAAATATTAGGCATCTATTTTTGTGTGGAAGTAAGCACGATTAGGTTTATTTTATCAGCCCTCTCCCCACCCCAATAGGAAAGATCCTGCTGCTGTAAATGTGCCACATCTGCCTGGCACATACAGTGTCAGAAAAGCATCCAGGCCTTTTGAGGATATTGACTGTGAGTGGGAAGGAAATGAAGAACCCTAAGAGGCTGGAGATTAGCTCAGAGATAAGACGACAAGGGACAGAACGTTGAGGGCCTCCTTTCAAGACTTGATGTCTCAGAAACTAGACTCCTCCTCAGCTCTTGGTGAAGTGAGTGACCACCACTTCAGCCCCACAGCAGCACCCATGGGTCAGTAGATTTGTACTCCACAGGCCCCTGGGTGACCCACACCCATCCACAGGAAGCCCTGAGAGTTCAGAGTTAAGAGCCTTCCACACGGAGCCATTGCTAGGCTGGCCCTGGCTCCTTTTCTGAGCCTCACAACTGAGTTCCTTACAACTTCACAGCAAAGAAATACTCTCTATGTGAATGGTAAGCATTTTCTCTGCAGATTTCGGTTATAGTGCCTTTGTAGATCACTACCTAGTAAATTACAATAAAATCCAGTTTTATTAGAAGGAGACAGACTCAAAGAGACTGCATAAGAAGTCTCCTGAGAAGGATATACAGGAAAATGTTAAGAGTGTTTAATTGGGGAATGAAATTGTGTGTAATTTTTTTCTTGATCTGTATCTGTATTTTTTAATTTTCTAAAAGGACATGTTTTGTTTATATAATTTGTAAATTAGGTTTTTAATTATTTAAGAAGAATTATGGAGGGCTTAACCTTCTTAGATTGAAGTGAAAGGGGTAATGGTGTGGAAAAACTATTATTCCTCCTATGTGTAGAGCTGAGAGCTATGTCTTCTAACCTCACTGGGCTAGAACTAGAATCTCTTTTAGATACCATGAATAATAAACACAATCATAGTAACACTAATAATACCAGATAATTTTCGTGTTCTTTGATGTGCATGATCACATTTGCACCTAAGGACTGTGGACAATTCTGTGCCTAGGTCAGCGGTTTTGACGGCCTTATTCTTCTGGTTGTGATGTTGGCGTCAGTGCCATGAAGTTATCAGTTGTTCTAATTCCTTTTTCAGGGTGCCAAACACTCCCCTCCCTCTGCTGTTGTTGACTGGGGACTCCAAACCAAACAAGCCTTTTCCTTTTTGCACGAGAATGAGTGCTGTAGATAAAGCCCTAAATATTGAGAAACAGTGCAGAAGAAATGCAGGTTGGAGGAGGAGAGAGCCAGAGGGTAAGAGCAGCTCTCGCCTGCCTTCTGCCAGGCCTGTGTCACCAGGTCAATGTTGATTTCTTCGCCAAGCCTGCTATTAGCAGTAGGCCAGAAAGCTTTGAACTTAACTGATGTACATAAAGCAAGCTGTTCATTTAATCTGCACATTTAATTCAGCTCTCTCTGCATGCTGCTCCAGTCTGGCTTCTTTCCATATAAGGAGTTCACGGTATCTTTCTGTAGCACCCCTGCCTCTGTCTTGAAAACCAGCCAAAGATGGCTTTGTGTTTAATGCATGTGCTGTAGGCCTGAGAACCCCAGCTGCACTGCTTGCCACCTTGCTTCTCCAACCCCTGCGCCTGCCAGGTAAGTGCTGTGTGGTCTCTTTCTGTTTCTCCCTCAAGTGAGAACCTGCTAAATTCTATGATTTGGATCTGTTTTGTTTTGTTTTGTTTGTTTTTTGGTAAATGAATGGAAAGCAAATCAGCTTTAATTTTGCTTTTCTATCAGATTACATCAGGAACACATGCATTTATGTGTGTATAATTTCCTGTTTATGAAAATATTGCTGGACTCCACTTTAGTGTGCCTTGAGGCAGATTTGGTACAAGCTTTACGCACACGTTCCAGTGAAATGTGCATTGGGAATACATTAACAAGGTACATAGGATTGAGCAGTGAGTGGTGGGGAGAAGAGGGACGTTTTCTCATTTGTTTATAATGTTCTCATCTAAATAAATACTATTAGAGTCTGTGTATAATCATAATTTTATTGAAAGGTACAGAGAGGTTAACTAGATGGTTGCCTTTTGGTATTTTCATGAATAAGCAATATTTGCTATAGAAATCTCACATTTTGGATAATGGTATGTAAATGTATCAGATTCCCTCTTCCCTAAGTGGTTTCTACGGCTTCATGCCTGTCAAGGTTTTGTGAGATATCTGCAAAACCAGATGATGCCACTGGAGTGAAGGGAGGTGTGAGGAGATTAAAAACCAGAGGCCAGCTATAGGAGTCTATGCGAGGGAACACGGGTTCTAGCATGGTGGGGGTGGGGTGGGATGTGAAAGCGTGCATCCCAGGGAAAAGTCATTAAAAGGCATGAGGGAAGGAAAAGGCATTATAAATACAAAATTGAGAAAATGAAATTTAGATGCTAAGCCAGGCCTTGGCAGGGGAAAAAAAATGGAACCACTGTCTTGTTTGGTGATGCCTTATCACCGCTGCTCTGCTGAGCACCAGCTGCCTCATTTAGGGTCCATGCTTCTCACAACATTAACCAGGGTGAAAATATTACAAAACCCTGACAGTGAATGACAGGAGCTTACGATATAGTGTGTATTTCTACTCAGAAATGTCTGTAGACCCCAAACGAGATGCCTATGAGACTATTATCTGCAAAATAACAGACATTTCTGCCCTGCCATTATACATGTGAACTGTGTATCTTATTTCAACAGTTATTATAAAAATATTAAACAGCTACAAAGTAGTTGACCCAGTGTTTGGTGTCTTGTTTGAATTATATAATTTCTTGCCTACAGTCTTCTGAAAGTTAGTACTATTCTTGTTTTTACAAATAAGAAAAACTAAGGCGCAAGGAAGTTAAGTATCTCAGCCAGGGCCACAAAACTAACAAGTAGAGGAGGCAAGATTTGAACTCAGATCTACCTACCTGAGAAACTTCATGTTCCTTCCACTGTTATGCAGCCTTTCTATTTAATTTGAAATTTTCGTAGAATTATAAGATAAGAAGAAGGGACACTTAGATAAAACTATTTTCTTTGGAAGATTGGAACCACATCTTAAGTCAATAATTAAATCCCGAAGTGCTTTGATCTATTTTCTGAATTTTCCAGTTACTAAAATATTAGCCAGACCCACAGGGGCGTTATTTCTCAATGTTGATTATACATTGTACTAACCTAAATAGCTTTAAAAAATACTGATGATTGGTCTCCACTGCCAGAGCTTCTGATTAAATTTATCTGCCCAGGTGATCCTAATGTGTAGCCAAATAGGTATTATCCCTTACAGCCTTTCCTAAAGTCTAGACCCATTAATTCAGCTGACTCTTAACTATCTTCACCTTAATATCCTACAAGCATCTCAAACTCAGCATATACAAAATAGAACTTCTTGTCCTTTTGCTTAAATCTGACCTTTCTCTCTCTCTCTCATATATATATATGAGTGTGTGTGTGTTTGTTTAATGTCAAGCACCAGCTATGATTTTTTTTGGGAATAGACTTCTTATTCTTAGTTACTCATATCTTTGATTTCAGCCCTGAAATCAAAATAGGCATGCCGGACCGTTGGATGGCTGCTACAGAAACTCATAAATAGTTGCTTCTGAGGGATTTCAGAAGCCTAGCAAGTTAAAAAAAACCTATTAGCATTGAAAATATTGTGATTGCATCCTTCTGAATGCTAAAGAAAGACAATGCTCAAATTAAATGTTCTACATCACTTGATCTTGGTCAAAAGGCTAACTGAAATGAACATGTGAACCTTATGGTTTATAAGTATTTTATGTAAGTATTTATGGAGTTTACCTCCCCAAGGTGCAGTGTTTATAGAGAATTTACATGCCCAAAGAACGCCAGGTTCCACAGGGAAGCCACGACCAATAGAGCCTACTCTCTGCCTTTAAGAATACCTCATTGACCAAGAATTTACAGTTTCACAGGTTAAACTGAACATGTCAAAAAATGGTATGTGAAGAGAAGAATAAACAATGCCTCTGTGGTTCCTAGAATTATTTTTATTATAATTATGGATAAAAACAAACTCGGGGTATTCTAAAAGACAAGACTTTACCACTACATAAAATATACATATAAGAAATCTGAGCCGGGCTCAGTGGCTCAACCTGTAATCCCACGCCTTAGGAGGCTGAGGTGAGTGGATTGCCTGAGCCCGTGGGTTCGAGACCCGCCTGGGCAACTTGGTGAGACCTCATCTCTACAATAAATCAAAAAATTAGCCGGGCGTGGTAGCGCACACCTGTAGTTCCAGCTACTTGGAAGGCTGAGGAGGAAGGATTGCCGGAGCCCAGCAGGTCGAGGCTGCAGTGGCTGGGAGCGGCCACTGCACTGCAGTCTGGGCGACAGAGTGAGACTCCAACTCAAAAAAAAAAAAAAAAAAAAGAAATCTGTACTTGTACTCCTTAGATATGTAAATATATTAAATATAATTTTAATATAAATATATAAACATTTAAAAAAACTTTAAAACCAACTCAATTTTCCTGAAGGAAAAAAAATCAGGAAACCACTGACTCATATAACTCAATCGTCCAGAAATTGACCTAGCATGAGGTATAAATTAACCCAGAAGCTCAGTAATGACAACAAAGGTCTCTGTCTCTCTGGATCAATTTCTCCCTTCTCCTCCCCCGGTTCTGCTCTGCCTCAGAGTTGGCATTCCTTTCAGTCAAACCCTTTCCGGATGGTGGTTTCTACAAAATTGGGTTTCTATTCCCCCAGTTCTTAGTCCAATAAAGTCATTTTTTTCCTAAGAAGTTTTACAAAAGCCTTGGATCTTTGGACCCACTCCTGAATTAGTCACTGTGGTCCAGAGAATTTGCTTGACTGGGTTTTATAATGGGCTTAACCTTAAAATCAAGAGAATTCGCCCTATCAAACCACCTGGGATTCACAATGGGAGAAGGTGAATCCACAGGGGAAATGTGGTGCTGTAACAAGATAAAGAGTTAGAAGATGTTGGGTTGGACAAAGTAAGAAATCGCCAGTGCAGTCTGCAGGTGCAGACAGGAAGATACCTCATCTAATTGGGGATAAAAGAGGATATTTAAGAAGGTACCATCAGGGATGAGTTAGGATGGACAAAGTAGGAAGAAATTTTAAGTATTTTATTTCCAATGAAAATAGTTGTGTTGAAACAATGTTTGTCCCCCATTGCCCCTTTCACCATTTTGAATCCAAGAAATCATTTTATCTGATGCTTAAGTTAAAATGTTTGGGTTCCATAAATAAAGGATCAATTTATAATGAAAGAAACTATATCATTCAGGTACTTGGATCAGATGAAGAGGTTTCTGTCATCATATCTTATGATATCTTGTAAAGTGAGAGCCTCCCAAATTTGATTATACTTTCTTCATGTGAACATTGAAATGTTTTTCATGAAATCCTAAAAAGTAAGAATTTATTTAACATGTTTAAACCTAATATTTTATGATCTCCTCCTACTAAATTCTGAACCTTTTCATCACAGAGACCATCCCTGTCCTGGGACTCCCTTTGGGTCTTTCTCCAACTACAGAATCAGAATAAAAATGAATATTCACTAATTTTTTTTCTTACCAAAGAGCTAGAGCTATCTCACTATAATATAATGAAGAGAAAGCTTATAATGATACTTAGAAGCAGTCTGGTGTTGAGAATATTTTTCTTTCTGCCACAGGGCTTCCAAATAATTTTAGTAAAGTCATTTAAATGGTTTACTCATTTTTAAAATGGAGATGATATTTGGTGGTAATACCAATGACTGATAATAAGATTGTTGTAAATAGCAAATGAAATAATGTAAATGAAATGGCAAGTACTATACAAATAAGTGAGAGATGGTGTTATTGTAGTTTTCAACGTAATATCTTATGTGGGAGGAAATTAGATGATGATAATGGGAATGTTTGTTTCTTTTTATTATAAGCCACCTCTATTTTATGTTCATTAAATTCACCACCAAAGCTTATTATAATAATTTAGCATTATGGATAAAATTCTGTTACGGTTTACTTGGAAATATATAAGCCTGGAGACTTCTACAACTGGAATTCTGCCAGGAATAAAGGAAAAGAATTAAGGAAAAGGCAAAAAGGGCAGCTCCAAAGCACTCACAGTTGATCCCACTGTCTCAATCCCTTAGAGCCCTATGTATGCAATACTAAAAGAGATTTTTTTTTCCCCCAGAATCCACTCATGGGGAACGTTTTGCTTCTTTAATGGTTCCTACTATAAAAATTTCTATTATAAGAGTTATGAACTTCATTTAATCATTTTTTGCTTTGGTAAACGCAATAACAGCCCTACAGCCATGGGGGCAAAAACTTTGTCACATGGTAATGTATATTCCTAGCAGAAGTACAAGGGCATTCTCACTGACTGTCAGGGGTGGACAAAACCAATTATCTGGTGAAGAAGGCAAGTGCACAAAAAAAGCAAGAAATTTCACACAAGGAGAAGGGAAAATGGAAACAAAAGACGAGAAAACAACAACTACAAATGCAAGGGACTATACCAGTAGAGTGGAAATTAGAGCCAGAGGCAGAAGCCATGAACCATGGAAACATTGATTTTGGTGAGAGAGGAATGAAAGGGAATGACAGTTTACCTAGTATGTTTGACACCAGAGCAGATTATTTCCTAACAATCCTTTTTGTATATAACAGAAATATTTTCATTAATAATAAGGACATGAAATACATAATAATAGTCTGAAATAGACACAGTAGCAATCTTATTTTA
Source organism: Carlito syrichta (assembly GCF_000164805.1). Lineage (NCBI taxonomy): Eukaryota > Metazoa > Chordata > Mammalia > Primates > Tarsiidae > Carlito > Carlito syrichta. The sequence goes on from NW_007248256.1 coordinate 215,391, forward strand.
CTGAGCTTTATATACATAATCATGCCAGTACATATAAATGTACTAAGTGAAACATCAACTGAAACCATTTTGCTCACTATTAAAATTGTACACTAAACATTTTCTTTTCTTGATTTGTTATTTAGTTCTTAAACACTTTAAAATGAAGAATGAACTTTTTTTTAAAGATATCTTCAAATTCCACAAAATATTTTTATGTGTGAACTTAAATTTGTGCCAAACAAAAATATTATACTCTGTAGTTGACATTCTGTTTCACTGTTTTTAAATTTAAAGCACAAATAAAAAACACCAAGAAGACACTGTTTTTAAATTACAGTTTAAAACTCCATATAGAATTATAGATTGAAGGAATTTAAGCTCTGATTCTTTGCTTTTGGTAGCACTGAACTATTAACTATATATATATATATATATATATACATGTGTGTGTCTGTATATGTGTGTGTGTGTGTGTGTGTGTGTGCGTGTGTGCTATTAAAGCTCAACAGCAATTGTTAAAATTTAGACTAACAAAAGACTTGAGGGCAAAAGTAGTTTATCACTGACATTGTTTTGTTTCTCATGTTTGCTGGCACATGGCAATAATATAAAAACATTGAGAGCGTTTTATTATCTTCTAAAATTCTCTAGCTGCAATGCACACTCATTGCTCACACCTGAGGGAGACCCCTCCCACCACTGGAGGGATGTCAGCAGCCTAAACACAAACACATTTGGATCACTCTGCAGAGAAGGGATACACAACCTCAAACCCCTCAATGGTTCCTAAGGGTCTTGCTAAACTATAGTACCAGACAAAAATGAGCACTCATAGTTGATCCCTCAGAGCCCCGTGTATACAATACCAAAAAAGATTTTTTTCAGAAGTCACTCGTAGGGAAAGTTTTGCTTCTTTCTTATGTTTCCTACTATAAAATGTCCTATTATAAGAGTTATAAATTTCATTTTGTCATGTTTTGCTTTGGCAAACAGAGTTCAGAATAAATAAATGCACACACAGATGTACACAAACACACACACACACACACACACACACACACACACACACACACACACAGTCTTCATTCCCAGTGTGGGAGCTTTTGAAAATCCAATTTCTGGACCTCACTTCTGGGACTTGCTATGTCTGGGATGAGCCCCAGGAATCTACAAATTTTAAAAACATCCACATGTTTCTGATGGCTATCCAGGTAGAGCAATCACTGGCAATGGATTAACATTTTTCTAGTTCTGTGCTCACAATATTTTACTTCAATTAAATTATTATGGTCCTGATTATACATTTCTATTTTGTCATTTTATTGTCTATGTTCTCATTCATCTTGAAGATCATCTTAATATAGGATCGGATTCTAATTCCTAGGGGAAATAAAATCTTCTTTCTCTTTTTCTTCCCGAAACCATGATTTCTTTCAAGTATGAATGCAACGCCTCAGTTTTGAGAGGTCATAAATCAACTGCAAGTTTCCCAGCAGGGTGTATATTAAAATGGAAGGCCTTCTGTTCTTATATCAAATCACTAAGGAACTTTTTATACTGTCAAATGCATTGAAAAGTTACAGTGCTTTTTATATCCTTGTATATTACTAGATTCTCCATTAGAATATATGAAGTTGTTTTTTCTACTTAAATAAAAAGCCCTCCTATTTTTATTTGTATTTTAAAATTTTTATTTGTTTGGGTCTTCTGAGAAAATTCATAATTTAAAAAGAAAGAAAAGCAGGCAAAAAATTTTTAGCACAAAACACAAAACATGGAAGTGTCTGGAGAGCATAAAAATCATTACTTGATTTTTCTTGCTGCAAAATTGTATGAAACAAAAAATAACAAGAGTATGCTTTTTCTGGTTTCTCTACTGAAATAAGCACGATCCCGCTTGTTGTGGTTTCATATTGTCAAATTTGTTGTGCTTTCATCAATAATTATTTTGTTGTCTGTGTGTCTTTCCTAAATATCAAATGCCAGTCAGTGTGGCTATTCACCCATCATGTAAGAATCACTGGTTTTAATTATTTATTTTTAAATGACCATCTATTATGTTTAGTTACGTATTATAGATGAAGGACTAAATACTGCTTTAGTTTTTATAACACCTCTGTGAAACAGATTTTCTCCCCATTTTACAGATGATGGAAGTTGAGGCTGAGAGTAGTTCAGTTATTTTCTCAAATTATTCAGCTAATTAATGTAATTGATGTATTTTGGTGTACATAAGAATCTCCTCTGAGAACTTGTTTACAATGTTAATTTCTCCACAGAGCTTCCCCTTCATTAGGCTGCAGATAGTCTAGGAATCTGCATTATTAACAAGCAGCAGATGAGCCTGACACAGGTAGTTCACAGGCTACATTTAGAAAAACTTGTACTATGGTTCCTCCACTTTGGAAGACCGCTCAAAGTTCAGGACATAAAGGAAGTTCCCACCCTATACCATTGCTATCACATCACCTGGTTTTATCCCTCACAACTCAGGCCACAGGAAGCCACACACCAACCTACCTACCTTGGCCTGCTAGATCACTTTCAGCTTTCTAGTTGAAACTTTCTATAATGTCTTAACTTAAAAAGAAAGGACTGAAAATGCATGTGGAACTCCACTTAGGATGCAGGGCCAAAAGAGGGTTACGAAAATTGTTAAGAAATTGGGAGTTGAGAGAAAAGGCTTAGGAAGAAGGAAGACAGATATAGCTTTATCTGTCTCATTGGGTCTCCCAACCCACACGCCCTTCATTTCCTACTAGTAGTGATTTCCTTTAAGTCAAAGCACATTCATGGGAAACTGATGTGGCTTTGGGATAAGAAAAAGAATTCCACAGTAGTGGTAGAAAGAAAGATAAGACGTAGGGCAGAAGTGTGGACATGAGATATAGAGGACAAGGGGAAAAAAGAAGGGACAAAGAAAGAAAAGAAAAAGAAAACAGCTATAGAGATGGAGAGATAGTGCAAATTAGAGCCAACCATAGTTAAGGTTAACAGCACATCAGTTCAGTCCACCAAATGTTTGACTGTCTTCTCTTTATGTTACCTAGGGTGACTGCAAATTACAAGCTCCCAGAAAATTACCCCTCTCAGATCTGCATCTCCTCCAATTAGATTCACTGATATAATAGTTTGCCCAGCAGATGACCTTTCCTGTGAATTTGAGGTAAAGTGATTGGAAGGAGAGAAATAAAAATCTAACAGGGTCTAGAGAACTCCAGATCATTTCATGTTAAGGTCCATGGTGTTTGCTCCAAGGGACATACATACCTTTAGGAAACTCCTCATCTATGAAATTAAAAACTTCCCCAACCATCTTTAAGAAGGTGTTATGCAGGTTGCAGAAACACTGTATGTAGGAGCACTATATGTAGCATTAGAAAAATGTTAAGTTGGGCTTTAACACTTGGCATGTCATGTAATTTCTCTGACCTTCGGTTTACCCAGCTATACTGTGTAGGTTACGATTCATTGCATACAGTGGTGGAAAAGACTAAGTGAATAATCATAGGGTATAGAACCTAACAGACAGCAGGTATATCAGGATGCAGCAGGGTCCTGGCTGGAAGCAGAATCCATCCCAGATGGCTCAAAGAAAGAGACTTGTAAAGAGATTATTTACAAGTGTGTTGGCAGGGGTATGAAAATCGGATGGTGAGGCACCAGGAGAGTGTCACACAGGAAACCGTTACTACTCTTAGAGCTGAAAGCAAAGGAGATGGAAAGAATATTAGCTATCTCCAGTGAGAACAGAAGCTGTGGAGGGAAGCCCCATAAGAGCTGTAGTCTGGAAAATTCCAGCTACAGACAGAGAAGTGAGTGACCTCTTTTCCCTGCTGCCATGTGAGCTCTTGCTGAAGCCTTCCATCGGCAAACCCAACTGAGAGCCACAGAAAGAAGCCCAAGATGATAAAGTTCACAAGGGTCAGCCCGCTTCTGGGCACAGAGATAGGCATAGAATGGATGGGGAAGGAGGACGTGCACAGGAGTTGGTTAATAAAGTTATTGCTACCTCTTATCCCTGTCCCATATCACGCATGCATACACACACACACACACACACACACACACACACACACTTTCCCTCATATTTCCAAACAAAACTGCACCTGTAGAGTTGGGAGAAGCAAGTTGTGTATCTCTAACAATCCCGAGTAATGATTATTTGCCAAGTCCAATAATAATAAATTCAAACTACACATTGCTCTTCCATCTCCCAAAGTGCAGGGCCATTGTGTGATGCACTTGGCATGGCATATTAACTCTTGGACCCAAATCTTGATTTTCTGATACAAAAATATTCTTTAGCTCCCTAAGAGAGTTAATGTGCTTCACTAAAGATCTTACTAACTGCCAGTGAGTAAATTCAACATCAAGGATATCAGACTCCCTGGACGTCCAAAAAGGAGAAATTTTAAAAATAAGGAAGCAGTTCACTGTGTAGTGCTGCCACCTCTTCCCAAGACTACTTCTTCAGGGAATGACTTCTCAGTGACTGGCGCAGCCTTCCAATGGAAAGGATGAGTCTCCTCCTTTGCCCATGGAAGCAGAGCACAGCCAGGTTGGTGGAGATCGCTGGGCCTTGTGGGCCTGTAGCAGGGACTAGCAAAAGAGCTATTCAAGTTGCGGTCTTGAGAAGCAATCAAAGCTGTAACTCAAAAACGAGCAGCTGAGAATCCTTTAAATCTCCAGATTTAAATCTCTTTAAAAAGCCAGTCTATAGGTACCCTTTAAATCTCCAAGAAAGAGGGAAATCTTCTAACCACTGGCCAAGAAAACATCTGGAAGTTGTTTAGTGACGTGGCCCATGGACAAAATAAGATTCGGCAACTAGTTTGTCTTCTACTACAACAACATCATATTGACACTTCAGTTTCTGGCACATGGAATAAAATAATAATTATCATTACAGGCCAGGCATGGTGGCTCATGCTTGTAATACCAGCACTTGGGAGGCTGAGGTGAGAGGATTGTCTGAGCCCAGGAGATCAAGACCAACCTGGGCAACATGGCGAGACCGTGTCTTTACAATAAAATAAAAAAATTAGCCAGGCATGATGCCACACATCTGTCATCCCAGCTACTCGGGAAGCTGACATGGAAGGATCACCTGAACCCAGCAGGTCAAGGCTGCAGTAGCCATGATGGTGCCACTGCACTGCACCACAACCTGGGCAACAGAGTGAGACTTAGACTCAGAAAAAATAATAATAAAATAATTATCATTATAAATAATAGCTACCACTTGACAGCTACCACGTGTGCCAAGAGTTTTGGATATCTTTCTTTTAATCCTTAAGGTATGTATAATTAGATTAAAGTATATTAAATTTTAGAAGTAACCATTTATAATGATACTCAAGGTGGAGTCCCTTCTTTATAGAAGAATGTCAGCTAACAGGAAAAAGTAAAAATGGAAAATCACAATTTTCAACCTTGAATGTAGTTAACTGATTTAGGAAGAGGCTATCAATGGATGCTAAAACATATCGGTTAAATGTTGTTAGAGAATAGAATGCATGCATTGTCTCAAAGCATGGGTCAGTCATTAATTATAAAGGGAAAAATGTGTCTTTACAATAAAAAGATCTGACTGGTAGTACATTAACCAAGTGAACAAGGTCAACATCACCAGCAGTAAGACAAACTGACATGATGTGCTTTGTGGTGGTAGGTAATGGGAAATACTCAACATCATACAAGTTGAGCAACCAAAATTCCAAAAATTTGAAATGCTCTAAAATCTGAAAAATTTTGAATGCCAACATAACACCACAAGTGGAAAATTCCACACTTGACCTCATGCTGGAGGTCACAGTCAAAATGCAATCAAAACTCTGTTTCATGAACAAAAAGAATTAAAGCTCTCATAAACAATTACCTTCAGGCTATATATATGAGGTGTATCTGAAGCATAAATGAACTTTTTTGTTTGGACTGGGGTCCCATCCCCAAGATAGCTCATGATATATATGCTAATATTCCAAAACCTGAAAAAAATTTAAATCTGTAACCCTTCTGATTCCAAGCATTTTTAATACTCCACCTCTAGTATTCTTCCTGAAATGTTTAACCTGAATCCAGTTATGAGAAAACAGTCACATTCAGATTTGGGAACATTCTACAACTTGCCACAACTGGTTCGGACGATTCAAAAATGTTAACATCATAAAAACCAAAATGTTTGGGAGGAGTTTAAAGACAATAGCTATATATAATGTGTGATCCTTAACTGGATTCTGGATTAGAAAAAAAAAAAATCAAGTATGAAGACATTACGAGGATAATTGGGGAAATTTGTAAACAGAGTACATATTAGTATTGGAGTATTGGGGTCAGATTTTTTGGTTGATGAAATGCAACTTTGGTTTGGGAGGAAACTGGTTTCTATTCTTAGAAGATATTTGTGAAGTATTTAAGTGTCATCAAGTCTGCACTTACTTTCAAATAGCCACCACAAAGTGTTAGGTGAAAAGAGATAAAGCAAATGTGGCAAATGACAACAGTTGAGGAATTTAGGTGAAAACTTAGATGTGTGACAACTTATCTACAGGCATGAAATTTAAAAAGAGTTGAGGGAGACAAAGAGTAATGTTATTGGATCCAACTTTTTCAAAAATGGAAACTTAGCCTCGGGTCACCCAGCTAGTACATGCTAGAGCAAACCCAGGTCTTTCTGACTCCACTAACCCCTTCAATATATTTTGGTCGTAGAATAATCAGTGTGAACGCAATCAATGTAAAACGGTCTTAAATTTATTTCTCTAAGTTCCTCACGACTGAAATAGACAAAGGCCTCTCTCTGGGAGACAAGGCCTGGGGTTTGGTTTGCAAGTGTGCAGTCCTCTTCTCCACATCCCCACACTCCCTCTTCCCCCACGCTGTTAAGGAGGCAGGCATTTCCTTCTTCTGTGAATATTGCAGAAAGTGGTTTTGATATCATTCCACATTAGTCTTTAAGGTCTAATGAAAACCCCTGTGGCATGCTTGGATCTAAATTAATCCTGACTTTTTGTCATCTCAGGACGCAAAACCTAGCAGACAACAGAAGACAACTTTAAAGATAGCTTTAATAGAGATCAATATACTACACAGTTATCATTGGCCTATTTTACCCTGAAGACACTTGAATGAAAAAAATGGAAGAAAAGGGCATTTTTTTCAAACCAGTTGAACTCCTTTCCTCAAAGACATTATCATCTGTTTATGAAAGCAAAGACTTTATCTACTGTGTATAAACTGATTAATCATGTATCCTGTACTCAATAGAATTCAAAAGTATCCATCTCAAGTAATGCCTGCTCCATGTCTATGAATTTTGATAAAGCTGTCTAGACCCCTCCAGTGGATGGCGTTTGGAAGCTTACATTTTCTTTTTATACCTCGTGTTGCGATATAATAACATTCCTTGGCATTTGAGTGAGATTCTCATTTAAATGTCTTCAGTCAATATAACTAGGTACGAGGGAAACTCCTTCTTTTGTGATTTATGGGCAGCAGCCTCTCTTCTCCCATATGTGAGTGCCCTCTGTACCTTACATTTAGTTTTTGGATCTTAGAAATCGCTGACAAGAGCCAGATCTTTTTTTGGAAAGTGTTTTTGTGCAGGCAGGAGGGAAAAGCTCACAGTAGGCTAGTGGTATCATTAGCAATTTTGTTCTTTACAGAGAGGGAAAATATAATCAGTGTTTTTAAGCTATTAATTCTATAGCCTTGTACTTCTCTCCCACTAGGAAACGCTTATTTTCTCCACCCCTAAAGATGGGTGTTTTTTAATGTTTAAGCAAATCCCTGCCGTGTCTTTGTCTCCATGACTATAATGGAAACGCTGTGCTCAGCACTGCCTGTGGTGAGCGCATCAGGGCATCCATCCGGTATAGCCTTGTGTTGCCTCTCAGCTGACACACTTGAAGGGTGAAGGGCAGGGCAAATCACATTTTTGTGGGGGACCATCCACATTTTGAATGTAATTCTTTAGCAAGCTTGACAAAAAGAAAACTAAATAAAGAGAATGTTGGAGACTGGACAGAGTCAGTGTCCCCAGGGTACTTAACTTAGCTCAGAGTGACCAGTGATGAGTCCGTCTCTCCATGAAACTAAATGCAACTAAATGATTTTTTTCAGCTTTCTTCAATTATTCTTGATGAATGTATGGACTTAACACTTCAGTTCACAGTTGCTTTCTTCCTACCTGGAATGATTACCATTTTTCTCAGAGCCAATATATTTAGCAGCATACATACACCCTTATTTGCCCCTGGGTACATGATTGAAGATCAAGATACACAACAGAATATCAGTTGGGCTACAAAGACAACTCTTCCCCCAGAGACTTAGAAATATGCTCCCACCCATGAGGAATCTAGCTGTGTCTCTTCTCCCCAGAGCTCTCACTTCTTTCCAACTGGGGTACTTTTTCTCTATCACACTCTAGAAGGTTTCCAGCAAAGATACAAGCAAAAGTTTGAGAAAAGGAGCAGCAATGCTAGGATCAGAAGTCTCAGTGAGGATTCCAAGGATCCCCTCTACAGTCCTGAGCAAGGTCAAGTTTGCATGAAATGATGGACAATGACATGAGGAATTACAACATGCAGTATTTCATTATGGAGTAATCCATGAAACTGGTGAAGGTGGCAGGGTGACGCTTGAAGCAGTAGGCTATGTGGCACCAGCGTGACATGAGAACCAATGGAAACCAGAAGTATGTGAGCATCTGGGAAACCTCAGAGACAAAGTTAAAACTGAAACCCAGACAATCATTAAAGACTGGGTTCCTGTGAGAGTTTTGAAATTCCAATGTTCTTACTCATTGGGCTACAGCATGGCATCATCTCATACTCATAGTTATGGATAATTATGAAAATCATAAGATTTTAAATGACATCTCAATCCCGGGAGATGGATCTTCTGTTTTCTGGCCAGTGGTCAACCCTCTGGAGATGTGATAAGACCAGTGGATCATAAGACCTCTGTGGCTTTGCCCAAAGCTGAACTATTGAAATGGTGCAATTTAAAAACTTGTGATACTAGGCCCACTTTGTCAAGGGCCATCAAAGACTGCCTGGGGAGAACATCTGCTTCTCAAGTAAATCCTGAGAAGCTTAATGGCCTCCAAGTTTTCAACTTTAGGTCTGTAGTTCCTTTAGCAACTGTACTTGACCTCACGCCATAGCGGAGAAACAAAACAAAGCAAAATAAAAAAATATGGAGCTGCGTTTTTTTTTATTCTTCATAAAACCAACATCAAAACTGCATTAATATGAAATGTGTGAAAATTTGCCACTGACATACATTGTTCCTTTTGAATGAAGCATTTGACAAAATAACCAAGAGAATACAATAGAAATTTACAAGTTTTTAAAGATCTAAGGCATAAAAAATGCATTTGACAGTTTTTTTAAAAACTGCATTTCATATACTAAATCAATCTGACTTTATCCATACTCACAAACCCCCTTCACCCTCAAAATTTTGAATTAGCTACTTTTTCTTATTTGTGATAGAACTGGTATTTTTTCTAGTGGGCAGGCACACATTAGTCCCAGATTCAAAGAAATGACAAATAGGCCCTCTGCCAGGTAGCTTTACTGTTGGTACTTATGAGAAAATGCATTTATAGTGCACTGACTGTGTATGCACACTCCCACAGGACAGAGAAATCATACAGAGACCTCACCTGCAGAGTCTGCAGAAAAAAATATCAGTTCATACCTAGAGGCCATTGCTGCTGACATAAGAATGATAAAAACTCGATTGCTTCATATTGGGAATTGCAACTGTTCTTAGAAGCAAGTGATAAATTAATGACATGATTCCATCACCTGATAAAACATGGATCCCAAAAAGTATTTTCCAACCTTGTTTGATGAGCAAATGATATGCACAAAGGGATTGTTCTAAGAGTGGAATACAGCCGTAGATGGGTACACATAAATGTATGAACTGAATTCACATAGGTTTAGGCAAGAATCCTGTATTAGATAATATAAAGGCTAAGCCACTATAACAAAAAGACCCTAAAATACAAGACTAAATGACACAGGACACTGCTTTCTATCTCACTTAATAGCACAACTGAACTAAACTATGAGACCTTCCACGAGGTCATTCAGGGTCACATGTTTTCTGCAACATGTTACTATAATCTTTACCAGGGTGTTAACCTCATTTGCATGGTGGAGCTTGGGTTATAACCTTAGCCACCTGTCAGCAAAATAGGGCACATGAGGCAGGCCAGGGCAGACACTTCCCTTTTGGGGGCCCGAGACGAATATAGTACCATCTAGTCTGCTCTCATTCCATTGACTGAAACTTAGTCACATGACCATATCTAGCTGTGAGGAGGCTGGGAAATGGTGTCACTAGCTAATGGCTGTGCCCCAGGAAGAAGAAAACTAGTTGGGAGAAACAAATAGCAGTCTACTCTCTGACTTGAACTTCTCACTATTGAGTCTTTTCCTTTCGCATTTTTTCTGCTGGACTTCTGACACCAGAAGCACTCGGCTGGCAAGCTCCACTTCTGGAAAAGTGGTTAATGAAGTAAAATAGATTCGTTGCACTAGGCTAAGAGCTTAGGGGTTTAGTCTTCTATGACGAGATTATAAATGCCTTTGTATGTTTATTTCAGAGACCGCCAAAAATGAAAGGTGGCTTTGGGTGTCTTAGAATCAGTTAGACTTCCATTGAGGTATTCAACAGACTTACCAGATAACTTTATATGATTCACAATCAGAAACAAATTAATTTTTTTACAAAACTAGCTCTATATCTGCACAAATAAAAATAGATTCAAAACATCTATGTGAGTCCATTTTCTCATACCCTGCCTGTTCTGCACATGATCCAGGACTTTGTTAGTATTGTATCTGCTGCACAGTCTGAGATGGAGTGATTTATTGTGCAGTCAGGGTGAAGGCAGAAATCCTTAATAGAAGATAGCTAGGAGAAGAATCTAAAGGTATCTGGAACAATGAGCTTTTAAAGAATTCAGCGTGTTCCCTGGGCTTCTTAAAAATGTGAAATTCTCAAAAACTGTCAGAATCTGTAGCTAATTGTTCTTGCTTTAAATCTGGTTACCTGTCAGTAGATTTTGTCAATTGAAATTATTGGAGGCATGTCTCAAGATCACCAACTTTTTTCCCTTTCCTTACTAAGATGCCTGGCAATAAGCAATTGACCAGCCATTTTTCTTATTGTCTCCACGTTCAAGTGCCAGGAGACCCATGGATTTTTTTAATGAAGTTTGGAAATCAAAATGTTTCCTTTCTCCCATGCTTTGCATTCTTATTGCCTCCCTCAGGCCTCTGATCTTGTAGAATCCACAGGAATTGCTGTTGTTCAGATGCCTTTCTTCACAGGTAAATTCCCAATTCCAGAAGGAATTGAGCCGGCTAGTCAGGACTCAGGACGGAGCATCAAATCACACGAGTTCACAGTTGATCCCTTACACTCAGAGAGCTTTTTGTCTTATTTAGCACCATTGCTAACATATCTTTAGCACCTTATTTGCAATGAGAAAAAATTGTTAATACAAAGCTAGTTCGGCCTGAATGCAGAGGAGAAATAATCACTATACAGAGTGGAAACTCAATAATCATTATACAGAGTGGAAACTCAAAAAAACAGAAATACTCACATATAATGCATTTATAGCAATACAAGATAATATACTTTAGAATTAAGGGACTGAGTAAAAATATCTTGGATATGTTTAGCGATAAAAGGTTACGGAAAACTGATTAAACCACAGAAAGGATATTGGAAAGTTTAAACCTGCTCTACCTAGTTGTGTGTGTGTGTATGTGTGTTTGGAAAATGCTGGCAGTTTTTCTTCAGAGCAATGCTCACATGTGTTTCATTAAATAACATCCCTTCTTGCAGAAGGTACTATGAATAACATTCATAACATATAAACTATGACTACTCTATGAAAAAATAAAATACATTTTCTCAGTATTTGGTACTATAAATGTCTAATACAATGTTTTTGTGTGGTTCATTTACTATCTTTCATAGCATCCCTTGATGTTGTTTGTATATACTAGAGACTGCAATAGTCAAAGGATCCAAATTGGAGACAGGTAAAGGGGATTTTTTTTTTTTTTTTTTTTTTTTTAGTGTTCTGAGTTTTTAATTTATCCAGATATCTAGATTTCATTTCAGAATTAGAATGGCTAATTTTTGCCAAACTCCACTCACTCATCCATTCAGTCATTTATGGAATCACTCACTAAATATTTATTGGCCACTGTTAAATACTTTAGCAAATGCAAGGAAGTCAAAGGTACTCTCTCTATTTTCAAGAATCCTACTCCATAACTCAAAAAAAAACCAAAAATACTCACATATAATGCATTTATAGCAATACAAGATAATATACTTTAGAATTAAGAGGCAAACGAGCAGGATAGATAGCAAGTGCTATAAGAACTAAAAAGACGAAAAATATCACTTGAACAAGGTGGAACTTGAGTCGAAGTTGAAAGATAGACAGATTTTGAATATGTGAGGGAAAAAGAGATGGTATTCCAAGCAAAGAACATAGAAAAATATGCCCAGATGATGAGACGGACTTGTTTGAGGAAGCATAAGTAACTTGGAGAGCTGTGGAGTAGCAAGAAATATTCCTAGGAAGGTAATGTGAGGACTCGACCGGAGTAGGCAAAGGTGAGGAAGGCATATGTGGTGAGCTAGAAAACTTGTTGCCCTGGAAAATGACTCCACTGTGAGAAAGTATGGAAGGGAGAATGACTGTGAGTAGGGGAGAGGACAGCAAGTGTCTGTACATGAAGTCCATGTATAACCAGGGTCCTACTTTTAAAATTTAATTTCAAACACACAGTTGTTTGAATTTTTAGTAACCGGGTTATTTAGCCTCCATCTTTTTTTATTATTATTATTCTTTTGAGCATCATGATTGCAGATTGACTTTTTGTATTCAGCAGAAATTTTGTAAGAGAAAATATAATCCTCTGAACTGAACATTAACATAGAAGTGAAGGGTGCTGAATTTAGACCCAAATTCCCTCAGTTTATGCCTGACACTTTTATTCATTGGCTTGCAATTCTAGGCAAATTGCTTAAACTTCCCATACCTCATTTTATTCAACAGGATACTGAGGATAATATACATGAGTCCCATCACATAGGGTTATTTTGAGTAGCAGGTGAAACCATATTTGTAAAATCCTTAGGAAGTACATAGTAAGTGCTCAGTACATGCTAGCTATTTATATTATTCAAAGGAGGAAAAAATAAGTCAGACAACCAATAAGTCAGTTTTACTGCAAGAGAAGGAAGAAGGGGCTGAGTAAAAGTATCTTGGATATTTTTAGTGATAAAAGGTTACGGAAAACTGATTAAACCACAGAAAGGATACTGGAAAGTTTAAACCTGCTCTACCTAGTTGCAGACTTATGTGGACCCAGAAAAACAGAAGGCCAGCTTATTTTTGCTGTTGTTTAATATCACTTGTATACCTAAATCTGAATTGCACTTCACATCTTTAAAATGACAAATCTTTTAAAGTGTAAAATATAAAATAATATGAAAAGATCACCTTCCTCTCCCAAAATTTTACTTTTAAAAAAGTCTATTCTCTATGACATTTTGGATACCTCTTTTTTTTTGCTTTTCTAGTAAAGCAATAGCTATGTGTTCATGTGTTGCTTGTTGCTTTGTGCTTCTTCAAAACCTAAGTAGCTACCTTAAGTTCATTTGAACTAATCAAACTCCACTAGTTCAACTTCATACACAGGTGGGTACACAAGCTCCCTGGAGACATGCTTATTTCAGAAAAGAAATCCCTTGGTCCCCGGATTATTTTGGGTCCCCTCGCATGTTGTCAGCAGGAAGAATACTGACGGCTGTATACTAGGTTGCAGCTACCATGTGGTATGTTTTAGTTGGCTCAGGTTGCTGTAACAAAATACCATACCCTGGGGATGGTTTAACTATGGGTTTTCAACTATGAACATTTTGGGCCAGATAATTTTTTGTAGGAAAGAAACGCAGATGTCCTGTGCATAGAAGGATATTTATCAGCATCTCTGGCCTCTATCCTCAACATGCCAGTAGCATCTCCTTCCTTCAGTCATCACAATAAAAAAAAAATAACTCCAGACAATACCAGATGTCACCTGGGGCAAAATAATCACCCTCAGTCAAGAACCGCTGTGTTAGACTAATAATTATATAGAAACCCACTGCTTGTGTTTCTCAAACAGAAGAATTTGAGCAAAACTGATGCTAGTACATTTAGTATCCACAACCTCCATCACAATGGACTCATTGGACAGAAACCATTCTTCTCATTTGCCTTTGTCAGTGTCAGGCAGGTGTTGAATGAAGGTATCAACAGAGAGGAGAAACTGGATGTGTGTTGATGACTTAGCAAGATTTGGATAGTGGCATGTTCTCACCAACCAGAATGGCCTAGTAGTAATATCATCACCTCTCTTCTTTTGCAGAATGGGAAAATAAAGGATTATCTTAATATGTAACTCAAATGTTCACAGATAATAGGCATGTGAATCCATCAGATACGTGCTGGTTCTTGCTTTTTTCTGGGGTGTTACGCTTTTGACAGCAGCACGCAGCATGTCAGGCAAAAGGGCATCATGGCTGACCACTGCAGGTAGGAAGCAGGACCTTTCTGACTGAAGGTAATGTGCCTCTGCCTAGAGAGTTAATAGAGCTACAGATTCTCTCATCGTAATTTATCAGCTCCAAAAAGATCAATTTCAGCTAAATGAATATATGAGGGGACCCCTCAAAAAATGAAATTATTTTTTGGTGGGCAGGCCTCTTGTAGTACTGGTTTTCTCCACTAGGTAAGTGTTCTAGGGACCCATGGGTATCCGTGTACCAACTGGCACTGTTTGTTGTGAGAGGCTGCATTCGGCTTCGGTGAATTTTCTTTTCTTTTCTTGAGACTCCTTCAATGCGTTTGGCCATTTCACAATGGGTGATTTATAATTGCGCCTACCTACTCTGCCCCGAGTGTTCAGCAGTTTTTGACCAAAAAATGCCATGACCCCCATGCCCCACCCTTCCTGTTCACCTGATCTTACCCTGAGCTACTTTTTTTTGGTTTCCCCAGATGAAAAATGTCCTCAAAGGAAAACGTTTTGCCAGTGTGGAAGAGGTGAAACAAAATAGCAGAAGCGCTAAAAGGCATCAAAATTGACGAGTTCAAAAACTGTTTTGAGCAGTGGGGAAAGCGTCTCGATAGGTGTATTGCATTAAATGGAGAGTACTTTCAAGGTGACTGAAGTTTAAATATGTGAGAATAAATACACAATTTTTTATATAAAGAATTTCTAGGTTCTTTTGGGTCCCCTCGTATGCTGTCAGCAGTAAGAATACTGATGGCTGCATACTAGATTGCAGCTACCATGTGGTATGTTTTAGTTGGCTCAGGTTGCCATAACAAAATACCATACACTGTGGGTGGTTTAAGCAACAGAAGTTTATTTCTCTCAGTTTGAAGTCTGGGAAGTCCAAGATCAGAATGCCTGCTGAGTCAGTTACTGCTGAGGGCTCTCTTCCTTGTTTGCAGAGAAACATCTTTTTGCAGCTTCGCATCCGAGAGAGTGAGAGATTTTGCTTGTGTCTCTTCTTATAAGGATCCAATCTCACATTGGTGGGGTGGCCCATGCACATGACCTCAGCTAAACCTAATTACCTTCCAAAAACTTGACCTCCACATACCATCACACTGAAGATTAGAATTTCAGCATTTGAATCGGTGTGGGAGGGCACAAAAAGTAAAATAAATTTAAAAAGAGAAGAAAATAAGAATTATCTATAAGAAATAAATAATAGTAAATGTAGAAACATAGACCCTATTAAATAAAATCAATTTAGTCAAAATTCTAAAGCTATATTGTTTACTGAGATATTTGAAAACTTTAATTTTGAAACTTCACAAAGCAAATGCATTGTGAAATGACAAAACATGATACAAATTTCTTGAGAATTTGACATGATACACAGAGGAAAGTTGCAGAAGGAATAAATATTCTTGCCTGATTTCAAAGGAGAAAACCAAGTGCTCAAAGATAAAATTAAAGACTAGAAAACTAGATCCTTGTTTCAGGAAATAAAAGTAACATTTTTCAATCATATTAGTGAAGTATCCTCTCTACCTCATTGTTTTAGGTTGTGTAAGTAAACCAATTGGGCAAAGCATATGCAGACAGGTAGCTAAATTGTGACCCAAGAGTTCTTTTCAATTTCCAATTTATTTGATTTGTAATTCAATTAAGTAATTTATAATGAGATGAATAATAGAATTACTTTAGGGGATGTTACTCCTGTTTAATTTGTATCTGTTTTAAATTTAAACCTAACCAGTTTGAAAAGCTCTGTGTTCAGTGAATTATTTTCTGCTACATGGCTAATTCTCTTTCTTATTTGTTCACTGTAGTATGTTTTTATTTGGACTATTAGGATATTTAATAACATGTCTAGCCATAACCACAGAGGACGTATAACTTCTTTTACTATCAGCAACATAATTAATTCTGCTGCTCTCTTGACTTAGCATTTCAACAATGAGGTTCATAAAAATTCTATTTGCAGAGGAAATATCTGACTAACTCTAATTCCATGTTCCAATTTTCGTGATCATCGCTTTCTTTTCCCTCTATACACTTGCTTTAGTATGAGAAGATAAATGTTACTAGCTTCTCTAGTCAAAGACATTCTAGTACAAGCTGCAGGAAGGATAAAAGCCCAGCAAAATTAAACTACGTGACATATCCAGGGAATGCTGATGCTCAGTGAAGCTGGAAAACTGTATAAATGAAAGAGAATATTCTGTGGGGTAAAATACCTTATTTCGAACTTACTCAATTATTTGAGTTTAATATTTTAAAAATATTATTGATCGTTTGAGCTTATTTAACACTTAAATAAATAAATATTTATTTATTTCAATATAAATATTGAATTGTGACCAAAAATTGCCTCTTCTCAGATGAGACTAGGAGGACATCCTTAGAGAACTATGGCTATCCTGGAAAGGTGCTTTTGAATTCAAAACATCACTGAAGAATTTGTGCCTGAAGCCTTCTTGAAGGCAGGCCTTTGAGGAATGAAAAAGGAATTTCTAGTTTTAAGAACTCTTTTTCTTAGGAAAAAAAGCTTAGTAGAAACATGAACTAAAAAATGGAAAATAGATGATCCTTGAGTCTTAGCATGTTTTTTAAAGCTAGTGCTAGGCAGGAATAAGCAGTAAAAGAATTTCAGACTCGATAGGCAATGCCCCAAATACATATTGCTGCTAACTGACCTTGAAACTTGAAAATGAATGCAGGTGTGTGCACCCCTACCCCACCAAATTCATATGTTGAAGCCCTAATCTCCAATATGATGGTATGTAGAGGGCAAGCCTTTGGGAAGTAATGAGGTTTACAGGAAGTTCGTTCATGGACCTCCCACCCCACCACTGTGAGATTAGAGCTCTTGTAAGAAGAAACACAAGAGAAGTCTCTGATTCTTTTTCTACCATGTGAGGATGCCAAAGTGTTTCTCTGAAAACAAGGAGAAGAGCTCTCCGCAGGCACCCTGATCTTGGACTTCCCAGACTCCACACAGAGAAATGAATTTCTGTTGCTTAAACCACCCAGTCTATGGTAGTTATAACAACCTGACCCAACTAAGACATTCCGCATACTAGCACAGCTTAGTATGCAGACTTCAGTGTTCTCACAGCTGACAACATATATCCATTTAGCTGAAATTGATATTTCTGGAGTTGATAAATCATGACAGGAAAACCTCTAGTTATATTAACTTTATTATTTACTGTTCTTTCATTTCAAATTGCTTGTGGCAGATGAAGCCTCCATGATAGTGGAAACAATAAAGCAACCTAAACTTTGTGGTGTTCTAGAGTCCACAGGCTGGTACAGCCAACTAGCAAAAACTGAGCCAATAGAGCTGTTGCTGCTCCTGGAGAAGCTGCTGAAAACCAAGCTGAGCAAGAAACACTCAGCTTCTCCCCTCCTCCCCTCTCCAATCTTTCCCATCGGAAACCAGCTGGCAAGGCAGCCAGAAAAACATAGACTGCAAGGGCCAGCTTCCTTCTATCCAGAGTACAGCATAGATAGGGTGAGAAACATCTCCAAGAGCAAATAGACAAATGACAGTGGCCAAGAGATAGATGTGCTTCTACTGGTGCAAAAGTCCTTTGTGTGCTGTAGGTGGGTGTGTGTTTCCATAGAAGTTATTTTTTTATTTCTTTTTGAGACAGGGTCATTACTATTTAATGTGATATTCTCAAGACTCATGGTAATATTGGACAATTTCTTCTTAGTCAATTATAGAAGGGCACACATACTTCAAGAATGGATGGTAATATATGCACGAACTGCATCTTATTTTAGATGATATATCAGTTGTAACCAACCTTTTTCACTTGTTATAATGCTTCTGGAATTTGCCCCACCAAACTAGTGCAACCATGGTTTTGCCTGCCTTCAAGGTATGTGGTGTGAACATGGACTATTTCAATCAGACAGAGGCACAGTGAGACTAGGCCTTGACTTGAGCAACTGAACTGAGCACAAGATTTAAGGAAGCACTTCTTCACTGCATGATAAAGTGTAGCAGCAAAAATGCTGTGGTTGGTATGCATAGCCTGCCTCTGAAGCCATTACAGGATGCACACTTTGACGGGAAAGCTGAAAGACTGAATAGTAATTACTCTGTAACCAAGGGCAAATGGCAACTGTCAGGGCTGGCCTTTTCTTATTTTCTGGTTTCCTGAGGCCAGAGTTCTCTACGATGACAAAACCTCTTTGCTCTGGTTCATTTGAAAAACTCTGTCATTTTAAAGGGGTGTGTGTGTGTGTGTGTGTGTGTGTGTGTGTGTGTGTGTGTGCGCGCGCGCGCTGGAGAGAGAGAGAAAGAGAAAGAGACAGAGAGAGAGGATTTTACAGTTATTTTTATGATAATCAATGAAAAGATGCTTCAGAAACGTATAATTGGGGGGGTTACAGAGGCAAATGCAGTGATGAAAGAGAACAGATTGTACTAGCTCTTCCAAATCCATTTTGCCAAAACCCAAGATCTGGGAAAGGGGCAACAGCCCCCAACTAAGTCCTGAGGACACTCTTTCCTTGCTTCCCTGCTTATCTTTTCTTTTTTTTTTTTTTTTTTGAGTTGGAGTCTCACTCTGTCGCCTAGACTGGAGTGCAGTGGCCGCTCCCTGCCACCGCAGCCTCGACCTGCTGGGCTCCGGCGATCCTTCCGCCTCAGCCTTCCGAGTAACCGGAATTACAGGCATGTGCTACCACACCCAGCTGATTTTTTGATTTATTGTAGAGATGAGGTCTCGCTGCCCAGGTGGGTCTCAAACCCACGGGCTCAGGCAATTCACTCACCTCAGCCTCCCAAAGGTGCGGGATGACAGGCTGAGCCACCGAACCTGACTTATCTTTTTTTTCTCCTCCTCTCTCCCCTACCCTTTCTCCAAGATACAGAGCTAGTTGAGATGGCTCCTTACCCACTCCTCATCCTTTTTATCTCACCTTCCCCCAGGACAGTCCCAGCTAAACTCACACAAGCAAGTCACTGATGCAATTTCCAGGGCAAATTCCCAGACCCACCCTCCCTCCACTGCCCCACAGGATCCTCCAACCGACCTTAGCCCCTAAGTCCCCTCTGAAAGCACCCCATCTCTTTACCCCAGAAACCTCCGCCCCATTTGCACAGCCATGATCATTTACTTCAGTTCATGCATATTCCTGACATGGAAATTCAGTGTTGCTTTAGGCTTATGAATACTTCAAGACACATATAATATAGTTTGGATGTTTTCCCCTCCAAATCTCATGTTGAAATATGGTTCCCAGTATTGGAGGTGGCACCTGGTGAAAGGTGCCTGGGCCATGGGGGCAGACCCCTCATAAATGGTTTGGTGTCCTCCCTACGGTAATAAGATCACACAAGATCTGGTTGTTAAGAGTCTGAGATCTCCCCTTGCTTCTGCTCTCACCATGTGACAAGCTGTCTCCCTTTGCTTTCCACCTGAGACCTCACCAGAAGCTGAGAAGGTGCCTCTTTTACTGTCTGCAGAACTGTGAGCCTAATAAACCTCTTTTCTTTATAAATTCACCTAGCTTCAGGTATTCCTTTATAGCAATGCAGAACAGACTAATACATCATGTTTTTTTATTCTTTTTAAAAATGACTGACCTTCTGCATCTAACAACAAGTAGTAAGAGGGGTCATAGTGAGAAAGCTATACTCTATTTTCATCCTTCTTTTATGGCAAACAGGAAGAAAGAAAAACAAACCCACCTCTTACAAAACTTGGATATGACTATATGCTCAGGAAAGAACAAAGAGGGAGCTGATGGGAGGAGATGACCAAGGACACAGCCCAGGATCATAAAATGGAGTGGAAAGAGTTGTGCAAGCCTAAGCCTAAACCCCCACCTCTCCACTTCCCAGAGTTCCAGCCCCTGTCCCTCATTCATTCCTCATTCCTTTTCCTAGGCCTTTGGAACCATCACCACAAGCTTCTGACTGAAAGGGCCTCCACTTCCTCTGCCCATATACCATTCACTTTTCAAGCCAGACTTTTTCTCTCTGGTGAACATAGCAGACAGGGCCTGTCCCCTACTTATTTCCCCTACTAGAGTGCTACAAAAAGGGTGGTCTGAAAACCAGCATCATCAGCATCACTTGGTGTTTATTAGAAAAGCAGAATCCCAGCCCCCACCCCAGATCTCCTGAATCAGATCTAGGAGTAGAGCGCAGGAATCTGTTTTAGAAAACTTTCCAGGTGATTCTAATGCCTGCTAAAGTTTGAAAAGCAACACCATGTGGTCTAGACACCAATGTCTTGTAGTTGCTTAATAAGTGCTCGCTGATTGAGTATATTTTCAAGATCATAGTGTGGGGCCAGCCTGCAATCTTCCTGGGGAGCAGAGTCTGTCTTTTTTTCCATGCTGTCTTGTTCTTTGTATAATGCCTGGTAATACACTAGTTGAGTTGAAATAGAATCAGATAGTATTTGTTTTCGTTTTTCTCCCACTTTAACCTTTTCTAATTAGAGGTTACAAAACAGCAGGAAAATCACAGTGAGTATTGTTTAGAAAATGATTTTGTGATAGCATGTCAATGCCACGTGGATAGTTAATGGTATCAGTCTACCAGTAATACTAATACCTTCTAATCAGATAGTGCTCTCTTGTTCTGTGAGCACTTATTAAGCAACTACAAGACTTTGGTGTCTAGAACACATGGTGTTGCTTTTCACTTTAGCAGGCATTAGAACCACCTGGAAAGTTTTCTAATCAGATAGTGCTCTGTTCTGAAAACTTCCACGAACATTTTCTCATTTGATTCTCAAGAAAATCTGGCCGGAAAATGGGTAGGCTTTGTGCGTCCCTCTCATGGAAGAGGAAGCAGAGGTTCAGAAAAATCTGAGAAAATGGTCTTGGTTTTCTTAATTAGGTACAAAAACTAGAACCTAAGACTTTGAGTTCCTACTTTATTGAAAAGGCTTATATTCTAATTCCATTATATATTATCTGAATGTTTCTGGTAACTTACCCTAAAGGAGTCTTCATTTTACAATTTCTTCATCTGTAAAATAAGGAAAACAATGGAATCTACCTCATAGGGTTGCTACAAGAATTAAATGAAATAATAGTAAAAGTAAAGAAATTAGCACATTGCCTGGCACAAAGTAAGGATTGAATAAATCAAGTGACTATTTTATTATTATTATTTATTGTTATATGTTTGTATTTACATGTTATATACATACTTATTTTATATTTATGGTCATTGGATCTCACTGACTCTCACCAGAGTGACTAGTATTCCATGTATGAGTAAGCAGGGTCCAGGGTCTTCCTAATTTCAGAAAGTTTTCCTTACTAACCTGATAGGACATTTAAGAATGAAGGTCTGACTTTCATCACGAGGAGTGTTTGTCACTACTGCTCTCCAGGGGGCCTCTACCAGTGCGGGAGATTGCTTACACCCTTTCTCATGAACAGATTACCTAACCATCCCTAACACATACCTTCCTCCCATCAGATGTTGTGGTTAATTTTTTTTTTTAATGTAAGGTAGAATCATAACTTTTATTCAATTATAAAGTAAGCACATGTCAAAGATATTATTTAACTCAATACTTAAAGATAGAACCAGTAAGATGTTGCACAGTCTGTAGGGAATATTCAAGACACACACACACACACACACACACAGGTGAACAGGAATACTGAAATGAATTCACCAATGGTTGCAAAATGAGCTAATATCTATGGGGTAATAATCAATTGCATTTCACCAGATGCAATTCATTTGCATTTCTTTATTTCCATAGGCAAGAACATGTTAGTATTACTCTCAGTTTTCTACCATCTATGGAGTTATAAAGTTTTCTGCCATCTATAAATCTCAAAGATGATGAGAAGCAGAGATAACCTGGAAAGATGTGCTGGACAGGACCCCCAGTCATCTTTTTACCCACTTTTAAAGTCTTTCACAATCTTTCCTGATAGCAGAATCACAAAAGAGTAGCTTAGTTTTGAAGGAAGAGAGGATATAGCTATATGCAGTTTATTTATCTCCCTGCCTAGAAAGAAGGCTTCACAGTCCTCAGCTTCAAAAGGTCTGAGTAGTATTTGTTCTTTTGTCGCTACTTAATGCCCTCTTCTCCTTTCCCTGATATCCCATTTCAAAGTTCCACATGCTTCACAGACTCATGGTCCCACTCCTCCTCGGAAACCCCAGCATTCCCCCAGGACTGGTCCTGTCTTAAGATCTTGCAAACCTTAGTGCTCAGGCTTTGGCCGATGTGTATGGAGCTTCTTCTCTGCTCAGCCACTAAAGGGAACATGAAGGGAAAGGAGAAGATTCTGGTAACTGAGTGAGGACAAAGCAGGTACTGGATTCTAAGTTCAGCTTCCCCTTCAGATGCCCGATGACCTTACCACTAACCTAAGAATTGTTTCAAACTAGCACATCTTGCCAAAGACCATTAATTCCTACAGGAACAATATGATCTTGTCTAATTTGAGAAAAAGTGTTCCATTTCCATGTCTTTGACCTTGCCTCTTGTGAAAGAATAGCCCAGGCATTTGAGCTGAGAAACATTTTACCCTTTCCTAGATCAGACTTTCATTCCCCTCTCTTTGTTGTCCAGGAAGGTGATTTTCCTTTATTTAGTGGTTGTTTTACTTTCTTGCCTAGAGGAAAAGAGATGTGCGATTGTTTCTACTGCACATATGCTTTAAAAAAAATAGAATTTGACATTTTTATGAAGCCAAAGTGAGATCAGAAGTTATAAGAATGGCATGGTGGAAATAGGTCTAAGTTTAGATTTAGACTAATAACGCAGAACCGGATGTGGTACAGGGTAGTTCCAAGATCACGTGGATCAAGAAAACTGCTTTTCCAGTTCTTGAAATAAATTCTCAATACTGGCTCTCAGCAACACAATTACTGCAGAGAGGCAAATCAAACAGATCCTTCTGGCATATCAGGTTCTGCTTGTTTCCACACACAGTTAAATGACATTCTGTGTGTATGAAGATTCAAGGATTTTTGGTTTCCCCAGGAGATATATTATTTTTTATTTTCAAAGATAATCAACATTACCAAGTTCCACATTCAATAAAATGTAGTCACTTTCCCTCCCTGTGGAAGCAGACAGCATGTTGAAGATGAACACTAAGAGAAGCCTTGGAATACAGAGCCACATCAGTTACCAGGGAGTTACACCATCTAAATTAAATCACTTCACATCTAGAGTCTCAGCTTTGTCATCTACAAAATATAGGAATGGAATTCAAACCTCTCCAAAGCACCTCTTCCACAGCTGTCAAGGTGCTAAGTTGCTCCTGAGATTTCCTCCCTCTGACCGTTGGTGCTCCATCAGAAAGGAAAATGTGACTTCTCCAGACTGGAATAAATAACGGGTAACACAAATTTCCTTTGCAAGCTGTGGAGGGACCAACACTTGCCTTCTCTTCCCATGGATGTTGTCAGGGTAGAAAAGGTTCTATGGAAGAACCTACCAGCAACATGTCCTGAAAGGAGTGCAGTGGGGCATTGTCGTCACATAAGATGGTTATTCTCTTCCTGTGCTACTTTTATGCTTATATTCTGAATTACCCAGACTTCTTAGGTGTTTTTGTCCAACGCAGTCTATCACTCGCTCTTTCATTAAATTATGAATTCAAGGTTTCTGTTTGAGTACCTTCTGTGTGCCATATATTTTGCTGAATGCTGGAGATGTAATGGTGAACAAACAGTTGAGGTCTCTGCACTCACACTACCTGTAGTCTAGGGGGACATAGATGGGCAAAAAGTCATAGTGAGTGATGTGCAAAGCATATGAGGGCCACGTGGGGGCACCTAATCCAGAGGACTACGTATGCTGAGACCAGATGGAAGAGAATAAGGGAGCCTGACACAGAAGCAATACATGTGTTTTAGACAGATGGTACATGCGATGGCTACAGGTGATTTCTTGCAAAGCTAATGAAGCTTAAGCTCACTTATGTGCCAGTAAACTGGCTCTTTGAAAAAAGGAAAAATATATCTAATGATCAGTGCCTTTGAGTATAGCCAGCTCCAGAACACTGCTAAGCTTTGGGCCCCTTACTAGGATAGACACCCTCTAAATGTCATAGTAGGACCCCCAGAGCAGGCTCTGAGACAGAAATTTACATGTAATTAGTTTATTTGGGAAGTTCAAGAAATACCCATAAGGGGAGGGAAAGTGAGCTGTGAAAGGAAAAGCAGTCAACAAAATGTGTGTTTTCAAGCTAACTACCATTATGGGTAACTAGAGCCTAATTCTACCAAAAAAATTCTGAGAAATCGGTATGGTAGCAATCTGAGGAGATAGAGCTGAGGCATTTATACACCAGTTCCTGTCAATCACTGGCTCTGGTCGGCTCCTTGTTGTGTTATTTCTTTGTTGTATTTGACCTTCCCTGATGGGCAGAGTGACCTTCTATTGCTTTGGAGAAAGCTGTAAAGCAAAGAGATGCAGATACTGGCAGTTGGAAGTCAGCCAGCAAGCACAAAAGTGGTAAAGCCTGGGGGACATAGTGTCTACTAAAAAATATCCTGTACCTAATTCTGTATTTATAATTTACATTTTTCTTAAATTGGGCCCTCAAATTTTTATCAATTTTAGTCCTTACAAAACCTGACACCACCCATAGTAATAACCCTTACTTGCTGAAAATACAGCATGTGTGGGAAATTCAAACAAATTAATATGCTCCTATCAGAATTGGAGAGAGGAAGAGAGAGAGAGTAGCAAGAGATGAAGCTAGAAGCTAGAAAGGTAAGCCAAAGTCATGTTAAGATTGTTATACTGGTTTTTTCTAGGCCTGACTGAGATTTGTGGGTCTCTGCAGGACTCAGCTGGGATCCTTGTATCTCACTTCTGAGACAGGCTGACAGAGCCGTGCCTCCTGGTATGGGATCCTCCCATGATGGAGAATAAGAACACAACGAGGCCAGGCACATTGGCTCAAGCCTGGTAATCCCAGTACTTTAGGAGGCCGAGGCAAGAAGATTGCCTGAGCACAGGGGTTCGAGACCAGCCTGGGCAACTTGGTGAGACCTCATCACTACAATAAATCAAAAAATAAGCCCGACATGGTAACGTGTGCCTGTAGTTCCAGCTACTTGGAAAGCTAAAGCGGAAGGATCACATTAACCCAGCAGGTCGAGGCTGCGTGGCTGTGAGCGTGCCATTACACTCCAGCCTGGGTGAAAGAGTGAGACTCCAACTCAAAAAAACCCAAAGAACACAAGTGGATTGAGGGTGTCTCTCCTTTCCTCTTGCTCACAGTGGTACATGTCAGATCTCCTTATATGCCACTGGCCAAAGTGATTCACTTGGCCACATCCAAAATCAGAAGGGCAGAGAAATAAAATTCACACATAGGGAAGGAAGTAATGACTAAGTGAGGACTGTGATACAATCTACTACTGGATGTTCACCAAAATGTTAACAATGGGGATAGTGAGATTTCTTATCTCTTTTGTTTTCTTTAGCTTTTCTCTATTGTTAGAATTTTTAATGAGAATATAGCTTTACCAAAAATGTAAACCTATTTCTTTAAATTATAAAAAATTATATCAAATATTGAAAAGTATTTAAGGATTCCTTTTAATTTTTTTCCTTTTTAACCCATTTATTAAATGAGTTAATTATACATAAAATGTCTAAGCTCCTTAACTTTTTAAAACTACCTATTATTGCTATTTGTAGCATATGTAAATACTCAGGTTTTATTGTTTCTATTTCTAGTTTCTTACTATTGCCTTCTCATTTTAATTTATTTTAATTTTATATGTATCTTTGTTAACCATCTGAAAATGTTTGTGATGTTAGATTAGAAGTAAAGAAATAGATTACTTAAAAACTAAAAAAAGGCTGGGTGAAGTGGTTCATGCCTGTAATACCAGCACCTTGGAAGGCCAGGAGTTTGAGACCAGCCTGAGCAACATAGCTAGATCTTGTGTCTACCAAAAAAACTCAAAAATTTAGCTAGGCATGGTGGTACGCTCATGTAGTTCCAGCTACTCAGGAGGCTGAGGTAGAAGGATCACCTGAGCCCAGGAGGTCAAGGCTGCAGTGAGCTGTGATTGTGCCACTGCACTACAACCTGGGTGACAGAGTGAGACTCCAACTCAAACAACAAACAAAAACTGAAAAAAGAAAAGTAGTTGAAAGGAGTCATCCAATAATGTTAGTCCTCATTGACATACAAATCACCTTTTTAAATACCTCTAATGAAATCACCAGAGATTCTATGTGATTGTTCTGAACTGGGATAATGTTTAAAAACCCTCTTAACAGTGAGAAAAATTAAATAAATAAACGATTAAGTGAAAAAAATAACAGAAGGACCAATCCTCTGTGATGAGCAATGGAGGTTGGAAGTTTCCTTACAAACTTGAAGTATGCTGCAATACTAAAAAGCTAAGGATCCTAAATGTTGACAGTGATAAGAGAAAAGAATGCTGTAGAGAAATAGTAGCTTCCAGAATTAGAAAGACGCTGCTATTAAGATCTGTTCAAGCTTCACTGGGTGAGGAAGGATGAGTCATAATTCTCTCTGATACCTCATTTTTCCCACGTACAACCCAAATCAGACTCCAGGAGACTATCTTATTGGAAAACTGTATTTCAGAAAGTTGTGGTTAGCAGGAGTCTATCATTCTCTATGAGAAGAATTTAAATTGATAGGAAATTACTTGTATACCCAGAACAGGAGAGAAGAATACTAGAAATATTAGAGGGCTTTGGTTTGTATATCTATTTGCTTGCTTACAGCTCTCCACATCAAAATTATTTTTTCTGTGCACAGTTCATTTATGTGTAAACATCATAAAATAGCAAAAAGTCTTTTCATCTCTCTCTGTCTCATCCAAGCTTTTTTGAAAGACTCCACTTTCATATTTGACAAGATATGAAATGGGGCAAACTCTGCTTTCCTCCTGTCTTTCTCTCCTTTGAGATTATATGCAAACATTGAGAAAAGAGTTGGGGGTGTTTGTTTCAGCTAAATGTTAAATTACATAACAGGTTTTTTAGCAACTATGCTCTTGTACTGGTAAGATCTGAGATAACTGCCATTTGCAGAGTAACCATGGTGACCAGCATATGGCTTCTGATTCCATTAATCTTGTTGAGATTAACAGTAAATCCCAGAGGATCTTTTCACATGTATATTATTTGGTGACAGTCACTCTCAGTATGTATCTCTACCCAACAATAAAATAATAATAAGACAGTTATTCTAATGAGGTGATTAAAAACTCATACCCCAAATAAGAAATTTTATAAAATACAGCAAATGGCCAAAAAAAGTAAATACATATAAATACCACGTGAGAGAAAAATTTATTCACCAAACGTGTCATAGCCCTAATAAACATCTAGAGGAAGGGTCATTGACTCTCAGTTAAAAATGTCTTGTGTAAACTGGGCACAGTGGCTCATGCTTATAATCCCAGCACTTTGGGAAGGAGAGATGAGAAGATTGCCTGAACCAGGAGGTCAAGACCATCCTGGGCAACTTGGAGAGACCTTGTCTCTACAATAAATTTTTTTAAAAATTAGCAAGGTGTGGTGGCACACACCTGTAGTTCCGCTACTTGGAGGGCTGTGGTGGAAGGATCTCCTGAGCCCAGCAGGTCGAGACTGCGCTAGCCATTAAAAAAAAATGTACTTGTGTAGAAACTCAGTCTGGAGATATAAATTGAAGACAAAAAAATTTCCAATAATTATTTAGATTAAATAAATTAGAAAGAATTAGTTGAGCTGGATTTGAGAAGAGAAACAACTGACTACTCAAGAGATGTTTGCGCCTTAAAAAGTAGAATGTGGTCCTACCTAAAACCATATTTAGCCTACAGTGGCCCCAGAGTAAGTAGAAAATGTAGTAGTTACATTTTACAGGCAAAGATACTGACGTTAAAGAATTCAGAATGACCTCCCCATACCCACTTAGTACTAAAGTTTTCTCTCAAACTGACTGAATACATTGATATGAGTTAGAAGGCAGAGACTTGGGTTACTATCCCAACATTCTCTGACCCTAATTAATATTATGGTGTAAAAAAATATGCATGACAAGTTCTTTCTCCACTCTTGGGGCTTAAACTTTCTCTTCTAAGTTTTCCTGAGTTAAAGGGATAACTTGAGCTTTTATTTCAGCCTACATCTTTATACATAAAAGAAATATTAAGAGCACAATTGCATTTTACAGATTTTAAGACACACTTTTTTTTCATATTTTACCATCTATGACGTTGAGATATATCTTTTCATCAATGGCTTATTATGATCACCATGCAGCACTACCAAACATGAATTTTATACCTTGTGCATGAGCTAACTTGATCATAACAGCTAATATTTTCATTGTCTCAACTGAGTTTGTATTTGTTGATACATGGATAGAATGTTATAGTGTATGCAGAAAGGGTATAAATGTGATATAAATGATATGAATACTCAACTTGGAGTAATGATTATTATCTTATATTTTCTTGCAAAGCAGTAACCTAATGCTCTATAGGAGCTAAGAAGGGAAGATATGAGCAGATACAGTTTGTAATTTTTATTATTGAAATAGGCATGGCATGATTATCTGTCAAGTGCTAAGGAAAGCAACTAAAAATGTTCTAAATCCTTTAGAATACATGAAAGAAATTTCAAAGAAGCAGAAAGCTGAAGTGACTGACAAGTGTATCAAACAAGGCTATTGTTAAGGTATTATGACATAACTAAACTTGCTACATCTTTTTGTGCCTGGCCAATTTTTATCTTACAACTTAAGTCATCTTAGATTTTGTGTGTAGTAGTTCATGAATCAACCAGCATGGTTCTGATCCCCTCTTGCTGATTGTGAGACTATACCTAAAGCTTCCCTCCTTGCTCTGTTGATGGAGAACAACAGGAAGGCCAAAGTAGTCAAAACTGAAGCCAAACATCAAGCATTTGTGACCCTGATTTCAATCATAAAATTAATCAACTCTTATGGCAAATCAGTCTTTTGTTCACCTCAGCACAAATGCCCCAGATCACAATTTTTATTTCATTAAAAAGAAAACTGGTCTCCCTTGAATCTCTAAGTCTTCAAGATAATGATTCTTTGTAATCTTCTGGTAATTTTAGAAAGTCTTCATTTTACATTATTTCTTTGACAATTTAGAACATTTGAGGAGGTTATATTGAAATATTTCATATGTAAGAACAAATGAGGAGGGTGGTGGTCCTGATATAGTCATGGCCAAAAAGAAGCATGTTCTGTCCTGAACATATTTTATAAATTATAAGAGAACAGGGAAAACTGTATATGCACAAATGTATAATCTATTGCAGTAGCCTAAGACATTATGGATTATTATGTTGGCGAACTGAGATAATCAGACATATTTAATGGTAAAAGCAAGCATTCCACTAATTTGGTTAAAGGATACAAATTAGCTAGTGGATACTGAATTATGTACCTGACTGAACCCTCACAAAGCACACTCTGGGTTGAGTTTTTACAGTCAAGGGTGCAGTAGGATAAATTAGCCCCATTAGAGGCGTGCTCAATTTCCTCAATGAAGTTTTTGTTTATAGGAAGTCAGGAAGCTGTGTCCTCTACACCCTGGCCCCAATTCCTTCCTTACACAAATGTAAATCTCTCCTGTGAACCCCTTGTCACTAATCTCATTCTGGGTATCTGAATTCTAGCTGTGCTACCAGGATCAGAATTTTATTAACATAAGGAATCTCTACCTAGGACTTTTCAAAGTCCTTGGCTTACAAAACTGGTAGGAGCAGAGGGATAATTAAATATATATATATATAAGGAAATCTTATCAGATTTGAAAGAAACTTTGGACTCTCGTAAAAATATATTAGCATTTGAGATTTAAGGTATATCCAAACATGGTATTTTTTATACCTTAATTCATTAAATCACTATGAATTCATCATTTTTCATGTAATCCGCACATAAGATGAAGTGAGGAAAAAGTATAGAGTTTAGAATTTCTGTCTTTATTTCTCCAGCCCATGGATATATGCTGATTCTCACTGTTACTAAATATATTAACTGATACATAATATATTAACTTATGTATCAGAATTTAAAAGGTTATATTCCCCAGATTGTTGTGATAAAACATGCTGTGCCTCTGAGATGGCCAGGTGGAATCAAGAGTATATCTCACCAGATACTTTAATCTCACTTGAAAATGTGTATTTACTTGGTTCAGGGGAATACTCGGAAATAAAACCTTATCTACTTTTTAGCTCTTTCCTTTCTTCTCAAGAAGGAGAAGCAGTGATCATATCTCACTGAAAGCTCTCCTGCTGCAGTCTAAAGCTATTGCTTTTTATTCTCTTGTCAAGTAGAGAACAACTCGTCCCTATTTTCTATTCAATAATCCCGAAGGACTTGACAATTGTTAGTAAGACCATTCCCAAGCTTCCCTTTCTGACACTTTACAATTCTATTTTTCAAAATTTTAATCATTTGTTTAGGTGGTTTTTAACATTTTAATATCTTTCTCCTGACCATCCACTGGGCAATATGGCTTTCCCAGTTATCTTAGACTGTCATTCTCAAATAAAAGCTTGGCCAGTATAAAGGGAATATTAAAGAACATGGCTTCCTCTCAGCTTCCTCTGTGGATGACAAAAAATGCACCAGAACCTCACTTCTTAAACTTTTAATGAGTAGCATGGAAATGTATTTAAGAGCACAAGCTTGAAAGCCCCACTGCCCGAGTGTGATTCCCAGATCAGTTATTTTTCTAGCTGAGTCATCTTGGACAAATTATTAAACCTCTGTCTACCTCATTTTTCTCAACTGTAAAATGAGGATAATAACGTCCCCCTTAAGTATTAAATTAATGTAACATATATATAAAGGATTTAGAACAATACCTGCAAAAGTACACTATTACAACTATTATCTATATTTCAAAATCAAAATTTGGTTATTTGTGTCATGATCCATACCAGGGGTTTATTCTAAATTCTAACTATCATGTTTATACCCACTTAAAATACCAGCTTGTTGTGGTTGTAATTCTGATATTAATCAAACTGGCGTTTTTTTCCCTAGAGGTATAAGGCATGAATATATTGGTTTTCATAATTCCTTTTTTAAAAAATAATGGTTCCCCTAGATTTCCCAAGCCCCAATTGCCTTGGCTCTTTACATTGTTATTGTGATAAGAGAAAATGATGTTTTTTGTCCACTGGGCTGTAAATAGATTGAGCAACTGGAACTGAGAGGTTTCTCAGGACATGGGCCAGTTACTGCTAAAACTAGAGATATCTTGGGCAAACCAGAGTGGTTGACTACCTGACCTGTAAAGGTATTATATAAGGTGGGGGGTAAAAGAGGGAAAGGGAGCTAGTACTATTAATCTCATCAAATACAAAAGAATTCTTAGTACATCTCCACCGTTCCCTTGATTTTTGACTCATGTAATCTCTGATGAGTATCTGAAGGGTGAAATTGCACTGAACTAATTAACCGTAAATGTCAGGCATTTGGGCTTCATTTTTTGCTATTATCATCATCCGTGAGATGTATTTCCTCTCCTTCATTTTGTGCTCCTCTGATTTTCTCTGATCATTTTGTGCTTGTTCTTTTTCTTTTAGGTCGACTCAAGTCAAAACATACTCTTGGGATAATGCCCAGGTTATTCTGGTTGGGAACAAGTGTGACATGGAAGATGAGCGGGTCATCTCAACCGAGAGAGGTCAACGTTTAGGAGAACAGCTTGGTAAGAAACAAATTCAAAAACAGAAACAGAACTTGGTTGTTTTTTGTAAAATTGTACAGAGTCACAGCTGATTATCAGAGTTGGGTTAATGAAATGTTTGTCAACCTGAAAGTGGAAAGCAACACATCCTCCATAAGCAGTGCATTTCTTCCTACTTATTGTGGCATCATTAGAATGCAAACACAATTACAGAAGTTACTGTAGCAAAAACGATACCCAGAACTTTGGTTTTAGGACAAAGTATGCAAATTCTTATTCCATGAGAAACAGGTTATGCTTTACCCACTGTTTCTTTGATTTGTTTTCTCCATACACAAGATTTTGCATTGAGTGAGCCCTTTATTTTATTATGTGATTATTGCTATCCTTCAGTTTTCACTGGAGGAGGGTAACGGCACAGAATAGGTCACATTCTAGATTCTGGGTATAGGAATATCACTGGTCAGCCAAGTTACTATTACAAACCTCTTTGAGACTCAATCACCTCATCTCTCAAGATTGAACAGCATAATCTATGTCTACTTCACCAAGTCCTTATAAGAACAAATGAGATAATAGACATGAGAGAGCTTTAGAAATGGCAAAGCCATTTCAAGGACAAATCATTGTATCTAAAGAGAAAAATGATGGTGTCCATAGGGTAGAGATTTAGTGCAAAGGAGGGATTGATGATTGACTGAATTATTTGACATTTTTACTGAGCACCTACTGCATGCCTTCCATCATGCCAAATATCATGGAGGATACAAAAAAGTGTGAGCCACAGTCCCTGGGCTTAAGTTCCTCTCAATTAAGTGGAGACTAGAGATACACACAAAAAAGCAGAAAAACAAGACACAAAAAACAGACCCATGAGGAAGAGATGATCCAGAAGGCAAATGCCAAGAGGAAAGCAACCGGAGAAGGAGGCAGACACAGGGAGGGAGAAAACACTGCCAGAAGGAGATAGAGGAGTGGAATGTGATAGGAGACAGATGAAGAGCAATGTAGAAGAGCCCTCTGGAGAGGTAAGGCATGGAAATGAGGAGCACCACGAGGAAGAGTGAGTGATGAAAAGAGATGGAGATCGTATGGATGAAATGGCAAGACAGCTTGAATGGTCTCTAAAGGAGAGTTGACTTTGAAACTACAAAGGAGAGGAAGCATTACGAGTAAAGGGAGCAGTGGAGCATGGACACTGAAATAAGCATAAGTTGAGGATGGAGAATAGAAAAGTGAGAACCTGGCAGAAAGGTGCAGAAGTGAGTTGTGGGTTTGTGATGCAAATCCAGCCCTACAGGTAAAGGTGTTGGATTCCTTTGTGTGCTCATGTTTTTTCTATAGTCCAGTGAGAACACTAAGGGGATTCTTAACAGATAAGAGTCTGATTTTCCAACCTTTTTGGCCAGGACCTCCAGCCAAAAGCACATTCAATTCATCAACCCAATGCACACATATGTAGAGAGAAAGAAACAAAAGTTTCCCAAAACACATTTTAACTTTACTTGGTAAGATTCACTCTATTTTCTATCTTAATTTCTTTCTACTTTTTGTTTTACTAAATGATGGTCTCACCCCACTAAGTTGATCTTCAGGCCTAGTAATGTGTCTCAAGCTACAACTTGAAAATCAATGCTAAGAAGGGGGTGATTTGGGATTAATCTGCTGGTGGGGTGCAGCATGAGTTGGAAAAGCAAGACCCTCTCAGTGGGTCACTCTTTTTCTTGGTATTCTTTTTTTTTTCTTGAATTGGAGTCTCACTCCGTTGCCCAGACTGGAGTGCAGTGACACACTCCCAGCCACCGCAGCCTCAACCTGCTGGGCTCAGGCGATCCTTCCACCTCAGCCTTCCAAGTAGCTGGAACTACAGGTGCACACTACCACACCCGGCTATTTTTTTATTTATTGTAGAGACAAGATCTCACCAAGTTGCCCAGGTGGGTCTCACACCCGCGGGCTCAGGCAATCCACTCACCTTGGCCTCCCAAAGTGCTGGGATTACAGGCTGCGCTACCGAACCCAGTCCCCCAGATGTTCTTACAGCCACTTATGAAAAAGCTACACAACTGATATATGGTCTTGCTGTGCCTGTTCTTGAGTTTTTAATCTTCTCTGTCATAGGACCTCTCCCATTCTATGTTTTAAGAACTCAGCAATATTTTCTTAGTCCTCTTAGTGTCTCAGAAATATAGGAATGGAGAATAATAGACTCACAAAGAAAGAAAGAAAAGAAACCTGGGAAGGGGTTGGCAGGGTGACTTCTTGACACTGTCTCTTCCCCACCTCCTGTGTTTTCTTAACTAGCTAGGTTCGTGTCATGTGGGGGAAGAAATGCTACAAAGATGTAGGATGTCTCTACAAATAAAAGTGAAAATTGCTTGGTTCAAAGCAAAATACATTGCTTAGTTTCATTGGTACAAAAAAGGCAGGCTTAGTTTCATTGGTACAAAAGAGGTAGGTAACTGGCTAAATTTTTTTTACCACCCTAATAAATTACTTGGGTATTGAAAGACCAAGTTATGAAAGGGGGTGTTAGAATAATAAAATGCATCAAGAGGGTGACTTTCCTACAACTCCACTAACTGAACACACAGAAACCCTTTCTATTCAGCACACAGATGAGCAAAGTTCCTGAAATGGTGAGGCAGAATGTTTTATGTTTCTGCACAAGTTCTTCCAATGATTTCTAATTGATTTTTTGGTCTCTATTCGATAAAAACCCAGCTGTTGTCATAGCAACGAACACACGTGCATTCTTGGAGAGTCATTTACCTTCTCTAATGTGGTTTGTTCTCCTCATGACTACACACGCTCCTGCAAATGATCAAGATCATTTATATGAGAAAACACTTTCACAACCTAAATGTAAAGAATTTAAAGGTCTTTATTTTATTAAAAATTCCCGGGAAAATTCCATTCTCCAGAATACCATCACATACACACAAAGGTTAGGCATTGTTTTTTAAATTACGTTACCACAGTATGGCAGATGGCTCAGAAATAACTGCTTTATTGATCTGGTTACAATTAATTCTCCATTGTGGATTGTTATATCCGTACAACATTTTCTCATCCTAATGAGGGTACTTGATGGAACCAAGTTGTGTCTGAGCTCTTTAAAATTCTTGTGTGGCAGCTGCCCTTGCTAATTCAATTTAGTTCACCAAACACTTATTAAGTGTTTGCAGAATGCCAGGTACTGGGAATGCAATGACAAATAACCCTACCTTCTAGGAATAAACATAATGCTTGAGATAGACTACACAGACAATGAGCATTTTTCTGGCCTTCCCTTTCCCAGCCATTTTGTTTCATTGGATCCAGTTGAGCAGCTCTCTCCTTTCCAAACTCCGCCACCGTGGCCCCTATGATATGACGCTCTCGGTTCTCCTCCCTCGCCAGATATGTGTTCTGTTTTCTTGGCAGACACCTCCTCCACTTTCTGTCTCTTGAACTTTGACTTTCTATCCTTGGTCCACCACTCTTCTCTCTCTACACCCTCTATTGGATATTTCCATCCACTCTTAAGATTTCAAGTCTGCCTACAGACTAATGCCTAATCACATTCCAGCCCTGGACCTCAGGGTGGAGTTTCAGACACCTACGTTCACTTGCCAGCTGTGTGTATCCAGTACTTCTGATTTAGGGTGGTGGTCTAGTCATTTGCAGCTGAATTAGTTGAAATTCTTTTCCAAATGCATACTCATCAACCCAACTGAGACCTGCTGCATCAGAGTTTTTCAAGTTGAATCCTTGATCTATGTTTTTTAACAAAGACTTTCGTACCTTTAATGCAACAGTAAAATTTTAGAACACTGGCTTCCATGGGAGGGAGTTTGGAGAGGGTAGCGAATTGCTGCCTGGGCTGAACTTTAGGAAGTCTAGGAAGTAGAACTTTATCTGGTAGCTGGTATTATTTTCCCATGCTGTTTTTAACATTTGGTCTGTATGTATATACCTATAACAATATATAAGAATGTTTTGTGTATTTTTATTTTATATTAAATTTATGATATAATTACATATATATGTAAAATCTTATAATTTACATTTAAATGTAAAACAAATGTTAAATGAGAAAAGATTGGGAGATAGAATTAAAAATATAAGTTTTCACCAAATAGAAATAATTTTTTTTTCTTTTTGAGTTGGAGTCTCACTCTGTCACCCAGAGTGGAGTGCAGTGGCCGCTCCCGGCTACCACAGCCTTGACCAGCTGGGCTCCGGTGATCCTTCCATCTCAGCCTTCCAAGTAGCTGGAACTACAGGTGCACGCTACCATGCCCCGCTAATTTTTGATTTATTGTAGAGATGAGGTCTTGCCAAGTTGCCCAGGTGGGTCTTGAACCCATGGGCTCAGGCAATCAACTCACATCAGCCTCCCAAAGTGTGGGATTACGGGCTAGGCCACCAAGCCCTGCTAAAATAGAGATAATTTATCTGGGAATAAAAAGACAAGAAATTTATGGAGGGAAATGGATTAATCTTACTTTGAAATCACAGATGGAGGACTACTTGAACAATTTTTATGGGCTCTGAAAGAACAGAAAGTACAAAAATTTCTTGGTTTTTAAAAAATGTAGTCAGAGAAACAAAGACTACAAAATAATTGTTTCTAGAAAGAAGCAATTATTTATAATTTGTAAAGATCCAGTTTTTGAGTGTTTTTGATTTTCATGAATATTTCTTCCTAAAGCAATAACAGATAATATTCCCAATTACTCTTCAAACAATTGTTATAATATCTTATGGACATGTGTATTACTAAATTCCAGATCCCCCTGCATCCTTCCTCCTTGTCTGGCACAGAAAGCCCATGAGAATTTCTGACAACCATAGAATATTCTTATACTTTGCCATCTGTCTAAACTGTACAGTTTTTTTCCTTTCTTTTCCCACTGACCTTTTTGTTTTGATTATTTATCTGACAAATATATATTAAACACCAATAATATCAGGATTCATAAAATGTGTATTTTCCCTCTTGTTCGGCTTAAAGTTAGATTTATATATCAGAAAAACACTCATGAATATCTACACAAGACTGGGAAACAGCATACACGTGTAACTTGAACTAAGGAGGGGCAGGGTTCTATGAGTGTGTAGTCTCTTCTATTTTAGGAATATTAAGACTGACAAAAAGATACATTCTGTATCTATGAACTCTGAAACATACTGATTTGTAAATATTGGATTAATTAAACAATTTCTTCAGGGAATTGTCTGTTGAAGTAGAAAGAGGTAAATTTAAGACACATGAAAAGGGTTACTTTTTCATTTAACAAGGACGGTACTAATAGAACCAATTATCTCCAAAGGTGGAAGCTGGAACAGTCAGGATATATAATTACTTCCCAATAGGTCTAGATAAATCACCAAAGGCAGATTCACTATGGCTAATGGAGGGAGTTTGGATTCTGTGGGATACTTCTATTCAATTGAGGATGAGAGCTTGGGCATATAGATCATGCTGCACCGTATCCTTGGTATCACTCTCAGAGAAAGGGTGACTGAAGTGAATGAAACATTATAACCCCAGACAGAAAAATCTACCTTCTTGGATTTTAGTAACCATCCTTCTGATCTCTGCCAAGCCTGAGTAACTCCAAGGTACCTAACTTGGGAACCCTGACACTGGGATTTTCTAATTTGTTCCTATGAACCTTTTAGTGTAAACCACTCTTGTCTCTCATTACCATCCCAGGTAAGAGAAAGAAAGGCAGTGACCGCAGTGTGAAATCATGTGGTGGGAACCCTGAACTTTCCATGGTCTGATCCTAAGCAACCAGATTCTTTTTAGACAATTTCCATCAGGAAAAATTATAATAGCAGCATCACACCTTTCCTGATTGCTAAGCTCCACTTCAGTCATCACACCCTTGGCACAAAATTGAGTTGCACAATAGGTCTTAACTGAACTTACTTTTCTTTCTTAAAGTCCAGGAGGAAATTAGGGCATCTGTAGTTGGTAAAACTCTGATCTTGGGCCTCCCCACAGTCTTTCAGTGATTCACATGATTCAGAAGATGCCAGAAAATAACCAGATAGTTATTAAAGATAAGTTCTCTTAGATGCAATCTTAGGCAAACACATAACTTCTTTTTGCAAAATCTCCTCAGCTTTCTGGAATTTTCCCAACTAATAAACTGAAAAACTCTTCAGTTACCCTGTCCTGTGCTTTATAAGAAACTTGTGGAAGCCGGGCTCGGTGGCTCAGTCTGTAATCCCGTGCTTTGGGAGGCTGAGGTGAGTAGATTGCCCGCTCCTGGCCACTGCACTCTAGTCTGGGTGACAGAGTGAGACTCCAACTCAAAAAAAAAAAAAAAGGAAAGAAAGAAACTTGTGGAAATTTTTGGTGCCTCATTCTATAGGCCTTGAAAACTACACTGAGATAGGACACTATTTTAGGGAAACTATAATCAGGACTACTTAAGAAAGTTTCCTTCTAAATAACTAAAAATCAAGGTATTAGGGAGTGTGGTATTTTATTTGCTTGTTAGTTGCAGGGAGATGTCCAAGATTAAGAAACTCACTGCACTACACTGCTGAAATTGAGAATGACAGAGATGTCAAAAGTCACAGCTAGGCTTCAGAACATTGAGGGAACTTTTTGCTTTCTCAAAAAAATTCAAATCAGACAAGACCAAGGCAGGGCAGAGCAACTAATCTAGAAGGCAGATTAGATCTAAAATCAGGGTTCTCAACTGTGGCTGCACATTTTAATAACTTGGGAAGCTTTAACAAATCCTAGTACCCAAGCTGCATCACAAGTCATTTAAATTGGAATTGCTAAGATAGGACCCAGAAAACAGTATTTTTTTTAAGTCCCAGGTTATTTCATAGATATGACTGAGAACCACTGGTCTACAGGAAAAAAAAGAGGCAGATTAGCCCAAAGAGCCTGCAGAAGGAAGCTGTAATAAATTGTTACTGTCTTTCATGGCCAGGCTCATGCTACTCAACTACAGGGAGCTGTCTTCCAGGATGGCTTCATGCTGACCCTGTCATGCACCCTAGTCTAGTCCACATGTGACCAATGGGTGTATGCATTTTTAAGAAGGCTTTTTGTAATAAGAATTGAAGTGTAAGTTTGTGTAACAAAGCATAGTTAGTAAGTCCAATGAGAATTTAGCAAAACCTACTTGGAATCATATAATAATCCATTTATCTAAAATAAATGAACCAAATAGTCTCTTCCAAACTGAAGTGGGTTCACACTACGAGTTTGTTTTTGTTTTGGAGTTGGAGGGGGGATCAGGAAAGAGATGCTTCAAAATAGAATTCACAAATAAATTACAGTTTTTATTTATTCACTAATTCATTCATGTATTCAGTATTATTGGGTACCAGCTATTGGCCAGGCACTGGGAGAAAAGAGACAATAAGGCCAAATTCCTGCCCCTCGAGGAGATTCTAGTCTAATGAGGGAGGCATAAACAAAGATTTTTTTTGAACAGTATATAATTATGGAAATAGAGGTACCAATTCAGTGTTAGAGATGCTCATAAGATTAAGAATATCCCTGTCTGGAGTCTCTGAGAAAGGTCACACTGAGGAGACAATGTTTGAACCAAATATGAATAGAATTTTGGTAGGTAGGCAAACAGGTGGTGGTCCGCCTAGGCAGAATAAATAGCACTCTGGAAAGATCTAAGCCTGGAAAAGTTGGCATATCATGGGGAGCCTTGTTTGCTGGACTGAGGAACTGGTGTTTTGCCCTACACATGCTGAGGAACCAGCACTGTGTTTTAAACAATGGAGTGACAGGATTCGATTTCATTCAAACCAGTATTCTGGCAGTATTCCCAAAATCAGAGTGTCAAGATCAACCAAGGCACAGAAAAAAATAGTAACACTTCTATTTTTTTTATATCTCAACTTAAAATTTTTTTCAGTTATTGGGTATCGATTATATTAGTCCGGTAGTACATTATATAATTTATAAAAGAAATACATGTTAGGGCAGTGCTGAATCTTTTTTAGAAAATTGTAACTACCCTGGCTGTGCACTAGATCAATGTCTATCTGTCTCTCTCTCTCCTTCCCACCTCTTCTCCCCCCTCTTCTCACACACACACATACCAAGTAAGTCAGAATCTCCGAAGCTGGAGTACAAACATGAGTTCTGTTAGCTCCTTGATTCTAATGTATAGCAAGGATTGGGAACCTCTAGTTTAGGCCCTCATTATGTCTCACCTGATTGTGTTTAAGTTGAAGACCACAGGTCTTCAGTGGGATGCAAACAAGGAGGGAGATTTTTACACATTTAGGAAGTAGAACTAGTAACACTAGGTGAATGTCAGGATCGTAGAGGCTGGGGGGATAGAGGCATAAAAGATGACCTCAGGTGTATTACTTAAGTAACTGAAGTTATCATGGAGAGAGAATTTGGGAGTAAAATTAACATATTAACATCCAGAAGGGGAGACATTCAGAAAAGGCAAAGAGTAGAGAGTCAGGAGAATGGAGATTCCTGATGGACAGCCATAAGGACAAATGGGATGAGATCTAGAAAACACATTGAAAGTACTAACTTTAAACCTAAACACTGGAATCCTGAAATCTAACTTTCAAATATGATAGTAAATTATTGTTTAAATGCTTTGATAAGGATTGATCCACAAATGGTAGAAGGACCATGGGAATTTGGAGGCTCTTTAGCAAGAAGAGGACTTTGCATAACACATAGAACAAGGGACCACCACTTTTATGAAATTAAATTAGGTTTTTAAGAGTCACCTTCATTAAATGCCTTTTGCATAATAGAAGAAATTCGTATGAAAAAGTGAAGTGTGGCTATTGTGACTACCTACGTCTGCATTGTTAACCTTCTCCTTAGCAAAAGATCACATCTGATTTAACTGTGTGGTGATGCACACATTTTTATAGCTAACTTCATTTCACAGGCTTTAGTCTGTCATTATGTCAATCTGGCTTGCCAAGGACCATTTAGTTAGCTGAGGCACCAAACCCAGAGAAACATGACCAGCCCTGGTGGTGAACACGGTGTTAACTTGATCGTTTTAAAACTTTCCTTTTGAGCTCAGACTCACAGTATTGCCTCCGGCCACCACACTTTAATGAAGGATGATGGTTTTTTTCTTCACTCTTCCATTTTAATCATTTCCCCCTTACTTCTGTAAAAATAATTCCATAATAAAGCCAGGTCGAGCAGCCAGAACTCTAATGAGGATAACATTGCCCCGAAGCCTATTTTTAAAACTCAAACCACCTGCTCCAATATGCACTGACTCTGTTCTTTAGCAGCTTTAAAATATTTATTTAAATCTTAATTGTAGTGTTTATGAAAGAATGAGGTTTGCCAACTTCTGAGTTCAGCATGGTGTCCCAACAATGCTATTTAAATGTTCTCAGTATGGGTGCATGCAGCTCTCCGAGGGGAAGCACATTACCCTACCATTATTTTCCCTGGCTCACATTATTTTTGGCTAAGTATTTTTAGGAGGTACAAAACAAACCAACAGGGCACATTTTAATATGCTTGAGCTGGTTTAGGTGTGGTCATATCCATAGGGTAACAAGGGAAAGGACCCCAACTATCTCCTGGTTCTTGTCTCCTTTGAACTTCTCGATTTCTATTAACTCTTTATTTTATAATCTTTGGATCTCTATTCTCTCTACTAGCGGCTGAAATTCACTCCTCAACGGTGCCTGTCTCTTGTGAATAAAATGATCATGCATCCCAGTTTGCTCAGGACAGTCCCAATGTGTGCTTACTTCTCAGTGTAACTATTAATAACATGTACCTTCAGTCTCAAAAGTGACTCAGTTTGGACAAGTGACATGCCCATCCAACCCATGAAACCCCACCCATGCAGCACCTATAAGTGGTACACTCAACTTCTTCTGACTTTAGGGTTTTGCATGCCATCCTTCTTCTAAACCTCTACTCATGTTCTCACTTTCCCCAGTGAATGAATTCTCAAGACTCTGGAAAAATCCCTGTTTTACTCATTGCCTTCTTTAGTTATCTCTGCTAATCTGGGTGGTCTTTCTTATTAATCCAGATCTCTACCAAAATTTGATCCCTGAGGTATCCCTATTCCTATGAGTTCAGCTGCTCTAAGGGCCACCTATGCAAAGACTTCTTCTTGCTAAAAAAGCTTCCAAACTCCTAGTGTCCTTCTGCCATTTGGAGATCAAAGTTTATCCTATAACCAACCTCAGATTTACATGTCTCTTGCCCCATCTAACAAAGTTGTCCATCTCTTATTTTTCTTATCTAAATTTGGCTCAGAACCCCACCTTTGTTCCTTCTCTTAGATTGATCTTCCAAGCTATGCCCTCTTCCCATTTATACAAACTTCAAACCCATTTTGTGAAATGTTTAAAAATGAATCTAGTTCTATGTAACAGAACAGATCTGTGTAAACTACTGGCTTCATTTTTTTTTTTTTTTTTGAGTTGGAGTCTCACTCTGTCACCCAGACTGGAGTGCAGTGGCCGCTCCCGGCCACTGCAGCCTTGACCTGCTGGGCTCCGGTGATCCTTCCGCCTCAGCCTTCCGAGTAGCCGGAATTACAGGCGTGTGCTACCACGCCCGGTTGATTTTTTGATTTATTGTAGAGATGAGGTCTCGCTGCCCAGGCGGGTCTCGAACCCACGGGCTCAGGCAATCCACTCAACCCAGCCTCCCAAAGGCGCGGGATTACAGGCTGAGCCACCGAGCCCGGCATGGCTTCATTTTTTATTTGTTCTTTTTTAAACAACAAAAAAGTGCAAATATCAATGTTACCAACCAAAATTAAAGTCAGTTACAAAAAATGTGACTGCAATATTTGGGTAAAGGTTAATCTGCTACATGTTGAGAGTTTGAAAAGCTCAAATCAAAGTCAATGTGCTCACACTGAATTGTGAGATGTATACTTGATGGGTGCAACTGGCAGAGGCCTATGTCTGTTCATCAGCTTTACACACTGGCCTGTGTGAATTCCTTTCTCCTAAGGTAAAATTATTAGAACTGGGAACAGCAGGGGAACAAATCATCCTAACCATACTCACAGAGGACTGATTTTTCATTAAAAATGCCTTTTATTATTTGTCCTGAGAAGTGTAAATGCCACATACTTGGTAATATTCCTTTTAGATAGTGCTTCCTTTTCTCAATAGAAAAAATACCCCAAGAAAGGCAATCAATTGCATAATATTTCTTAGTGGCTCTACATCAAAGAAAAGGAAACTCAATGATACCCATGTATTTCTTTTTTAATTTAATTTTTTAATTGACAAATTATTATTGTATATATTCCTAGGTTGCATGGAGGTGTTTCAATATATATGATGTGTAGTATCAGATCAGTATAATGAGCATACAGTTCTCATTTCTTTGTGTTGGGAACATTTAGTAACCTCTAACTATTTGAAACAATATACATTATTGGGTTTAAAAAATTTTTTTTCGTTTTTGTTTTGAGTTGGGGTCTCACTCTGTCACCCAGACTGGAGTGCAGTGGTACGCTCCCGGCCACCGCAGCCTCGACCTGCTGGGCTCTGGCGATCCTTCTGCCTCAGCTTTCCAAGTAGCCAGAACTACAGGCGTGCGATACCACGCCCAGCTAATTTTTTTGATTTATTGTAGAGACGAGATCTCGCCAAGTTGCCCAGGTGGGTCTTGAACCCACGTGCTCTGGCAATCCACTAGCCTCGGTCTCCCAAAGTGCTG
Source organism: Carlito syrichta (assembly GCF_000164805.1). Classification (NCBI taxonomy): domain Eukaryota; kingdom Metazoa; phylum Chordata; class Mammalia; order Primates; family Tarsiidae; genus Carlito; species Carlito syrichta. Next base: position 259,339 of record NW_007248256.1, read on the forward strand.
GGATTACAGGCCGAGCCACCAAGCCCGGCCAAATTATTGTTAATGATAACAATCCTACAATGTAGAACACTAGAATTTACCCCTCCTGTCTAGCTGTAATTTTGTATCCTTTATCAAATCTCTCCCTATCCTTCCCTTATTTCTACCCTTCCCAATCTCCAATTTCCTCTGTTCTACTTTTCACATCTGTGAAATCATCTTCTATATATGAATGTAAATATGTGATGTTTAACTGTTTCTTCCTTACTTCACTTAATATGTCCTTTAGTTCTGTCTGTGTTGCTGTGAATGACAGGATCTTGTTTCTTTGATGGCTGAATAGTATTCCATTGTGTTTATGTACCACTTTTAAAAAATCCATTCATCTGTTGTTGGACACCTAGGTTGATTTCTTAACTTGGTTATTGTGAATAATGCTGCAACAAACATGAGGGTGCAGATGTCTTTTTGGTATACTGATTTTGTTTTACTTGGATAAATGCCCAGTAGCAAGATTGCTAGATCATGTGGTAGTTCTATTTGTAGTTTTTTGAGAAACCTCCATAGTGGTTATACTAGTTTACATTCCCACCAACAGTGTACATATAAGAGTTTCCTTTTCCCTGTATCCTCCCTTGCATTTGTAAATTTTTGTGTTTTTTATAATAGCTATTTTAACTAGGATAAGATGATACCTCATTGTGGTTTTGATTTGCGCTTCCCTGATTAATAATTTTAAGCATTTTAAAAAAAGGTTTTGGCCATTTTTATGTCTTCTTTTGAGAAATGTCTATTCTGATCATTTGGCCATTTTTTCTGTCAGATGGTTTGGTTTGTAGAGTTCAGAGTTTCTTGTATTTTCTGGTTATTAATTCCCTGTTGGATGAATGGTTTGCAAATATTTTCTCCCATTTTGTAGGTTGTCTCTTCACTCTATGAACTGATTCCTTTGTCATGCAGAAATTTTATAGTTTGATGTAATCTCATTTGTTTATTTTTGCTTTTATTGCCTGTACTTTTGAAGTCTTATCATAAAATCATTGCCCAGACCAATGTCCTGAAGCATTTCCTCTATATTTTCTTTTAGCAGTTTTATATTTCATGCCTTTAATTCATTTTGTGCTGATTTTTGTATAGGGTGAGAGGTGGGGGTCTAGTTTCCTTCTTCTGTATATGGACATTCAATTTTCACAGCACCATATATTGAAAAGAATGTTCTTTCCCCAGTGAGTGTTCTTGGCACCTTTGTCAAAAATTAGATGACTGTAAATATGTGGATTAATTTCTGGTTTTTCTATTCCAATTGTCTGGTGTCTGGTTTTATGCCAGTACCATTCTGATTTTGTTACTACAACCTTGTAGCATATTTTGAAGTCAAGTAATGTGATGCCTCCAGCTTTATTACTTTTGCTCAGGATTACTTTCATTATTCGGGTTCTTTTGTGTTTACATACAAATTTTAGGATTTTTAAAAATTTTTTTGTGAAAAAAATGCCATTGGTATTTTGACCAGGAATGCATTGAACACATTGTATTTTCATTTTAGCAATATTATTCTTCTGACCTATAAACATGAGATGTCTTTTATTTGTATTCTCTTGAATTTATTTCATCAGTGTTTTATAGTTTTCCTTGTAAAGATTTCACCTTTTTGGTCAAATTTATTCCTAGGAATTTTGTTTCTAGTTCTTATAAATGGGATTGCCTTTTATTTATTTATTTTTTACTAGTTTCTTGTTCATATATAGAAACACTATCAATTTTTGTGTATTGATTTTGTATCCTGTAACTTTTCCGAATTTGTTCATCACTTCTGGAGTTTTTTGGTAGAATAATTAGATTTTTCCATATATAAGATTATATCATGTACAAACAGGGACAAATTGACTTCTCCTTTCCAATTTTCATGCCCTTTATCTCTTTTTTCTCATCTAACTGCTCTGGCTAGGACTATGAGCAATAAGATTGATGAGAGTGGGCATCCTTGTTCCAGTTCTTAGAGAAAAAGGTTTTCTGCTTTTATCCATTCTGTAATATGTTGGCTATGAGTTTGTCATATACTGCCTTTATTATGACGAGGTACCTTTCCTTTTATACCTAATTTCTTAAGAGTTTTATCATAAAGGGATGTTGAATTTTATCAAATGCTTCTGCATGAATTGAGATAGTCATATGGTTTGTGTCCTTTATTTTATTGATGTTTTATATGACCTTTTAGATTTGCATTTGTTGAACCATCCTTACATTCCTGGGATAAATCTCACTTGATCATGGTGGGGTTTTTTAATTATTATTATTGTTGTTGTTCTTTTAATTTGTTGTTGGATTCAGTTTGTATTTTGCTGAAGATTTTTACATCTATGTTCAACAAGGATATTAGCCTGTGGTTAGCTTTTTTTGTTGTGTCCTTGTCTAGTTTTGGTAATGGGATTATGCTGGCTTCATAGAATGAGTTGGGCAGAATTTTTTGTGCTTCTATTTTTTTAGAAAAGTTTAAGAAGAATTGGTACTAATTCTTGTTTTAAGATGTGTTGGGAACCTTCTAATATTGAAGTTATTGGTCATTACTTGTTATTGGTCTGACCAGGTTTTCTGTTTCTTCTCGGTTCAATATTGGTAGGTTATATGTTACCAGGAATGTATCTTTTTCCTCTGTGTTTTTGAGTTTATTGGCATATACTTATCTGTGGTAGTCTCTAATGGCCTTTTGTATTTCTGTGGAATGTGTTGTGATGTCTCTTCTTGTTATTGTTTCTAATTTCATTCATTTGGGTTTTTTTTCCCTTTTCTAACAGTTAATCTAGTCAATGGTTTGTCAGTTGTGTTTATCTTTTCCAAAAATTCAACTTTTGTTTTACTGGATCTATCTTTTGTATTGTTTTTCTAACTCAATTTCATTTATTTGTGCTCTCGCCTTTATCATTTCTTTGCTTCCACTAATTTTGAGTTTGAAACCATGCTTCTCTAGTTCTTTAAGGTACGTTATTATCCTTTTTTAAATTTGAAATCTTTCTAGTTTCTTCATGTAGGCATTCATTACTATAAACTAGCCTCTTAATACTGCCTCTGCTGTGTGCCCTATGATTTGACATATGTTTCTATTTTCATTTGTTTTCAGGACTTTATAAATTTTATTATAAACTTCTTTCCTCATTCACTGATCACTCAGGAGCATGTTCTTTAATTTATATGTATTTGTATTGATTCAAATGTTTCTCTTATTGTTGTTGCCTAGTTTTATTCCACTATGATCTAAGAAGATACTTGATATGATTTCAATTTTCATAATTAGTAGATACTTATTCTGTGTCCTAACATATGATCAATCCTAAAGAATATTCTATATGCCAATGAAAAGAGTTTGTATTCTGCAGCTATTGAGTGAAATGTTCTATAAATATCTGTTAGTTCCATTTATTCTATTGAGGGCTTTAAATCTAATTTTTTGTTGTTTTTCTGTCTAGATGAACTGTCCAATGCCAAGAGTGGGGTGTCCAAATTGAGAGATGTCCTTTTCCACTCATATATTTCTTAACCTGTTGAGTGCTTAGATGTGCCAGCCTTGTAACCACTGAGTGAGGACAGTACTTCCTTATCCCAAACCTGCACATGCCGCAGCTCAGTGCAGGTACTCTTTTCTTTCCCCATGACTGCACTGGTCAATAAATACTCTCAATCCTAGACTCCTTTTCCTTGACTTCATGCAGACCAATTCCATTCTCTTTTAATGGTCTTACCTTGGAAATTTTATCATTCATTAGACCACAGCTAAAAGAGCAATCTTCCCCTCCATTTTGGAAATGTAGGAGACACTCTAGTGCCCTGATAAAGTTTGAGAAATGTCCTGTTTTCACCAGAAAATCATTTGTTAATCCTGTCTTGGAGTGAGTTTTTTACTTCTGCATATGGTTAATCTCATGGACTTTGTGGCATGCACTTAGTAAGTTTATTCTCAGCAGGTGACTTTTTATTGTCTCAATACCAAATTCCAAGGATATGCTCTATTGGGTGCTTGTAGGCATCTCACCTTTGCCATATACATACTAAACCATGATATTTCATCCATGAAATCCATAGAATAGTTCTCCCCAATAAATCTAGATACTATACCCTATTCTGTCTCTTTGTTTTGTCTTTAACTTTAATTAACTGGCATTCATATGGCTTGGCTTTATTTGACAAGAAAGTAGCCATTCTAAGAAAGAGTAATCATCATCTGTTTTTGCCTTGAGAGTTCAACAAACAAGCCAGCTGCTGCTGAAGAGATAATAGGTCCTTTTCCAGATTCAAGCTTTGTCTAGAGAAGGGATGACAATTTAAACTTTCAGTGTGTATCACAATATGAACAGGACTCGTTTAGACAAGAGGACTAGGCTGTGTTACAATAGAAAGGAACTGATTTAGACTTTGAGAAGAATTTTCTGATTTTGGAATCGATAAACATTAAATAATATTACTCAGGATGGATATGTAACCCCAAGAACTTTTAAATGAAACCAACAGCTATTATTCTATGATGTTTGAGTAGAGCGCTGCCAAAATATAAGAAGGTTGACATTAGGGAAGCATGGTGGTTAAGAGTGTGGGCTTTAGAGTCAGACTTTAGTTCTTGTCCTGGTTTACCAAATGTGAGACTCAACCACTTTTCTTAACTGTATATTGAGCATTGCAAAGGTACTCATTTTCTGGAGCCGGTTCCAAGATTAAGAAGTAAATGCAAAATGCCTAGTATGTTATCTGCATATTGTATGTGCTCAGTGAATGTCAGTTATATATATATTTTTTTTTAAAATATTTTTGCCATATATATATATATATATATATTTTTTTTTTTTTGAGTTGGAGTCTCACTCTGTCACCCAGGCTGGAGTGCAGTGGCACACTCATGGCCACTCCAGCATCAACTTGCTGGCCTCTAGCGACCCTTCCGCCTCAGCCTTCCAAGTAGCCAGAACTACAGGTGCGCACTACCATGCCCAGCTAATTTTTTTAAAAATTTATTTATTGTAGAGACAATGTCTTGCCAAGTTGTCCGGGCTGGTCTCAAACCCAGGAGCTCAGGCAATCTACTCACCTCCGCTTCCCAAAGTGCTGGGATTGCAGGCTGAGCCACTGAGCCCAGCCAATATTAGTTATATTTTAGACTCCAAATCACAATGAAATTTTATTCATTTGGACCCTGCTAATTAAAAATATATTACACTATTTTCTCTAGTTCATTTGCATTCCTCACAACAGAAATAACTTGCTAATTGATAGTGTGTATAAATGCTATCATAAAGCAAAGTTCCTGTATATACAATAGTTACTGATGTTTTTGTTGGCAATTCATAAATAAGCTAGACTAGGAATTGTCTTTTTTATTACTAAAAGTCTATTAAAATGTTAAGAAATGAAAAAGGGAACATTTTAGAGAACAAACTGTTTTAAAACACTTAGCACTATTTTCATATAAACAGCCACTCTGCCCATCGTAAATGATCCTTATCTCTTTATTAAAATCAATACAACAGAACCTCAACTTCTCTACACTTTAATGGTTGTTAGTTCAGGTGTTGAAGTGTAATGACCCTGCATCTTTTCCAATTTTTCAGAAATGCTCTTCCTCGTGGTTGAATATAGTTGGTTTAATTTGTTTTATATTATAAATTTCCCACAGGGCAAAAGCAAAATGATGTTATGCGGAATTCCATGCTTAGTAAACTCCATCTAAAAATAACGTGGCTGACAAAAATTGCTCACAGGTTGAGTCACTCCATAACTATGAACAAAGGAATAAGTGATCTCTTTTCTTCCATTTCTCCATTCCCACCCCACCGCCTCTCCTAGCCAATTAACAGCAATCAATCCTTTAATTAGGCAACATCTGCTGGACACCTGCTCGTGCTGGGCACTGTGTTAAATATTTTGAGGGATGTGGGAAGCCTTTATGAAATGCACATTCTAATTGGGGAGCAAAATGCATCTAATGTGGGGGGAGGCGTTCTGGGAATGGGGAGTGACTGCTTAATGAATATAGAATTTTTTTTTGGAGTGATGGAGATGTTCTGGAATTAGTGGTGATTGTGCAACATTGTGCATTTACTAAGAGGTACTGGAGTTGAACAACTTAAAGTTGTTAAAATGGTGAATTTTATGTTATATAAATGTTATACCTAGTATAAAACAGCAATGAAGTTCCAAATATATGGCAAAAAAAGAATTGATAGGGAACAAGTGATGCTCAGAGTGTGCTAATGTCGTCAAGCAAGACCTTAGAGCATACTGGGAACTCAGCTACATCTGGAAGGTTTCAAATTCATATAGCTGCAGGGGACAGACGATGTACAAAATCAAATGAGCAAAGCAGTCAGGTGTAAGATTAAAACACAATTTGACTGCAGATTAATTCCATAGAAAAAAATATTTTCACAAATGCAAAGGAGTACTTTCTTTTTTCTCTTGAAGCAAGAAGCCCTTCTTTGTGTAAAACTTCCATTCCCCCACAGTTAACAGAGATGTGGATGGCAAAAAAAAAAAAAAAAAAAAACACAAGTGCACATACAAATCTCTCTGACAATTGAAACCTGGATTTCATGCCAAAGAGGCAACCAGGAATGATAGGGACGGTGGTCAGCTGGAGAGAGAATGTCCATCTGAGGGACACCAGTTGCAGGTACCAGGAGAAACCCTCGCAGACCTATTGAGATTCCAATGTTCAAAGATAAGCTAGAGAACTGCACTTTTATGTTAAAAAAAATCTTGCTTTTTTTTAAAGGTTGGCTCAAGATTCAACTTTCCTTTTTTTTCCTTTTTTTTTTTTTTTTTTGAGTTGGAATCTCACTCTGTCGCCCAGACTGGAGGGCAGTGGCCACTCCCGGCCACCGCAGCCTCGACCTGCTGGGCTCCGGCGATCCTTCCGCTTCAGCCTTCCAAGTAGCCGGAATTTCAGGCATGCGCTACCACGCCCGGCTAATTTTTTTGATTTATTGTAGAGATGAGGTCTCGCCTGCCCAGGCGGGTCTGGAACTCACGGGCTCAGGCAATCCACTCACCTCAGCCTCCCAAAGGCGCGGGATTACAGGCTGAGCAACCGTAGTCTGAGGGCCAGATGCACTACACAACAAACTCTCTCTTGAAGATTCAGTTGGGTTGGGAAGGGAGAGAAGATGAGGAAAAATGCTTCAAGAGGAGACTCATGTGAGCAGCGCTGCAATGGGGCTTGTGCTAAATCCATTCACCAGATGGGGCGGGGACAAGGTTGGCTACAATGGAGGGTTTGGGGGTGTCGGGTATAGGCCTGAAAGTGGATTGGTCCAGAAGTGTCAATAAAGTTTGGAAGGAAATGATAGGGTGTGGAGCTGGATTGATGAATCTAGCATCTGCAGCCTTCTCTCCATGGACTAGGATTTGTCAAGGCCATGGGATAGCCACTGCATAGTATCAGAATCCTAACAGAAGCACAAGAAAGCTACCATCTGGTCATGACTGGCTAAAGGCAGAGACTGCAATACTTGACTTTTTTTTTTTTTTTAATATATAAGCAATGTTCAAGTATTACTTTGGCTGAGCTCCTGTTCTTGCTCGTTTACCTGCTTTGGTCTACTTCTTTGGCCCTTCTTTTCTCCAATGGATTGAAAGCCTCGCCCCCATCTCCTCTTAAAGTGTGACTCCAGGCTGGGGCCTGGCAGAGGACAAGCTAATATGACAATTTGTCCTGCTGCTCAGCAATCCCTACTTCTGACCCAAATGACACCCACCTGGCAGCAGAATGGCCTTCCCTTGTAACTCAGGTTCATCCAATTCCACAGGAAGTTGGAGCCAAGACATTGGAGCTGTAACTGGAATCTGGAATTAGATCTTCTCATTGGAAAGTTTTAAAATAGAAATGGAGGAACAAGGCCAGGTGCAGTGGCTCACACCTGAAATCCCAAAACTTTAGGAGGCGAAGGTAGGAGGATTGCTTGAGCTCAGGAGTTTAATACCAGCCTTGGCAACATAGCAAGACCACATAAAAAATTAGTTCAGCCTTCAGCCTCAGGAAGGAGGCTGAGGCAGAAAGACTGCCTGAGCCCAGGAGGTTGTGGCTACGGTGAACCATGAATGTGCCACTGCTCTCCAGCCTGGGCAACAGAGTGAATCCCTGACAAAAAAGAAAAAAAGAGAGAGAGATTTTTAATAGAAATGAAAATTACTTCATTATGATTTTCATAGTTAATATTTTTCCACAGGAAAAAAAATGGCAGTTGTGATTTTTCTTTTTCTTTTTTTTTTTGAGTTGGAGTCTCACTCTGTCGCCCAGACTGGAATGCAGTGGCCGCTCCCGGCCACCACAGCCTCGACCTGCTGGGCTCTGGCGATCCTTCCACCTCAGCCTTCCGAGTAGCCAGAATTACAGGCATGTGCTACCATGCCCGGCTGATTTTTTTATTTATCATGGAGATGAGGTCTCGCTGCCCAGGCGGGTCTTGAACCCGTTGGGCTCAGGCAATCCACAAACCTCAGCCTCCCAAAGGCACGGGATTACAGACTGAGCCACCGAGCCCAGCTAATTGTGATTTTTCTTTCTTTCTTTCCTTTTTTTTGTACATCGCTTTACAGGCTCTTGATACTTTATAATTTCTTTTTTAAATAATATGTGAATTAAAATGGGGAAGAATTGAATTTGATGAATTTTTAAAATACTCCTGTCAGTAGAATTACTAGAAAAAACTTTCTTTTTTAACTTTTTTTATTTTAAAGATGTGGGGTACAATTTAGAATTAGGTATACAAGTTGTCATTGTAAAGGTAAAGTTTGGGCTTCCCTTTGGTCCCTACTTTACCTGGTTTGAGATCAAGTACCCTTATTGATGTTATGTTACTCACCTCCCCTGGCAGTGTTCTGCTATTGCCAATCCCTTTTCTTAGTATTATGGTAAATTTTCAAGGTCCACTTATGAGTGAGAACATGTGGTACTCAATTCTTTGTTTTTGTGATAGATGCCTGAATATTATAGACTCTAAATCCATCCGAGTTGCTGCAAAGTCCATAATTTTGTTCTTCTTTATGGCTACATGATATTCCATCATGTATACGCACCACATTTTTAAAATCCAGTCCAGTTTCGATAGGTAACACGGTTGGTTCCATGTTTTTTCTACTGTGAATAGTGCTGCAATAAACACAGAGACATGGACAATAACATCATGATGCTGGACAACTCCTGGGTCAACACAGAAATCAAAATAGAAATTAAAAGATTCCTGGAAACAAGTGAAAACGGAGAAACATCTTACCAAATGCCATGAAAACAGTACTGAGAGGGGAATTTATATCTCTACGAACACACCTCAAGAAAACAGAAAGAGAGCAAATTAACAGCCTAACAAATTACCTAAGGGAGCCAGAAAGGCCAGACCACCAAAACCCTAACTTCCACAGAAGGATCCAGATCACCAAAGTAAAAACCCAAATATAGGACCTACTTTTTCTTTTTTTTTTTTCAGTTGGAGTCTCACTCTGTCGCCCAGACTGGAGTGCAGTGGCCGCTCCCAGCCACTGCAGCCTCGACCTGCCGGGCTCCGGCGATCCTTCCACCTCAGCCTTCCAAGGAGCTGGAACTACAGGCGTGCGCTACCACGCCCGTCTAGTTTTTGATTTATTGTAGAGAGATGAGGAGGTCTTACTAAGTTGCCCAGGCAGGTCTCGAACCCGCGGGCTCAGGCAATCCACTCACCTCAGCCTCCCAAAGGCACGGGATGACAGGCTGAGCCACCGAGCCCGGCTACATTTTTCTTTCAAAGTAAAGTTTAAAAGATCAGAGTGTCTAGAAGTTTCCTGAAGGGTGGGTGGGGGGAGTTGTAACAACAATTCTGCAAACCGTCTTATGAAAACAAATGGCATTTCACAACATGGTATAGCTATTGATGTATGAGAATGAATCAATTGTTGCCAGTAGGATTGTATCAGTGCACTGGAGAATGGGGCAAAGAACGGAGATTAAATGCTTAGTAATGGAATTGTGATTATTATCGTTAACACAGTGCGATCACAAGTAGAATGGCGTCTCTGTGGGGTGCTGTGACATGTCAGTACTCTTCAAGCGCCAGAGTGACAGCCTGGCGCTTGCCACCTCAGTGAGCAGCACGCTTTGGGCCTAACGGCCAGGCTTGCTGCCCTGTGGGTATCCGTCTGAAAAGGAGCCAGACGTCTCTGAGGCTTCCTTTACTCTAAGGGTCTTACAGAAGCAAAATGGACAGGAGAAAGCCACAGCCAGTGTGGGTTCATTTTCTTCCCGTTTATCGGTAGATATTATAATGCCTTCCCAGTGGCATTTCATCTCCACTGAGGCCAGGGCAAAAAGGATTGAATTTAAACACTTGTAGGAAGGGTTCTTGTTGAGCTCTGGGAGACTATTTCTGATAGAGGATTTTGTCAATCACTAGAATGATTTTGATCATGGGATTTCCTCCTGGAGAGATCTCTAAGGGAAACATACACTCTCTTTCATTTAGGACACTGATGTGCTTCTTTTTTAAAAATAAAAAAACAAAAACCCAAACAGCTTTATTGAGATATAATTCAGACACCATACAATTCACTTATTTATCAAGTACACTTCAGTGGTTTTTAGAATGTCCATGGAGCTGTGCAACCTTCATGACAATCAATTTTGAAATATTCTCATAACCCAAGAAAGAAGTCCCATACCCATTAGCATTCACTTCCCCTCTCCTCTCATTCCCTACCCCAGTCCTAGGTAACCACTAATCCACTTTCTGTCTCTGATTTACCTATTCTAGACATTTCATATAAATGCAATCATATATGGTCTTTTGTGTCTGACTTCTTCCACTTAGCATACTATTTTCAAGACTCATTCATGGTGTAGCTTGTATCAGTACTTCATTACTTTTTATGACAGCATAATATCCCATTATATGGAATCACTACCTTTTATTTATCCATTCATCAGTTGATGAATATTTAAACTGTTTCTGCATTTTGGCTATTATACTACCACTGCTGTAAGCATTTGTGCACAAGGTTTATGTGGATATATATTTTCATTTGTCCTGAGTATGAATCTAGCGGTAGAATCGCTGGGTCATATGGTAACTTTATGTGGTTAAATAAGGAGCTGCCAGACTGTTTTTCAAAGAGGTTGCATCATTTAAAATTCTTTCTAGTAGTGTAGGAAGATAGTAAATCTTTTTTTTTTTTTTTGTAAATTGTGGTAAAATATACATAACATAGAATTTACCTTCTTAACCAACGAGCTATGGTTCAGTAATGATAAGTATATTCACATTTTTGTGCAACTAGTCTCTAGAACTCTTTGCACCTTACAGAGCTTAAATTCTATACCCAATTAAACAACAAATCCTTATCTCTCCTTTCCCCCCAGCCTCAGGCAACCACCATTCCACTTTCTGTCTCTGTGAATATAAATACTCTAAGTACCTCTTGTAAGTAGAGCCATACGGTAGTTGTTGTAGCATTGTTCAAAATTTCCTTTCTTTTAAGGTTGAATACTATTCTATAATATGTGTATCACATTTTCTTTATCCATTCACAGGTAGGTAGGCACTTAGATTGGTTCTATCTTTTGGCTATTGTGGATAATGCTGCCATGAACATGGGTGTATAGAAGAGAGCGAATCTTAACTTTACATGTGCATAAGAAAACTTCTAAGCAGCATGTTAAGAATGCATATTCTGACAACCCATCTATCCTTTTTGATTCCAGTTCAGTATGTGTAGGGTGGAGTCTAGAAGTTTTTAAGCACTTCAGGTGATTCTAACACAGTGGACCTCCAATCCTAAGTCAGGATGTAGGACCACACACCTTGGACACTAGAGTGAAATCTGGTTTGCACTGTCTCTCTCTGCTGCTTCCTTCAGTGATAAGCACATCTTGAAGAGAACACAAGTTGGCTTTGTGCTTCTACCCTCTTTTCCTCAGCATAGCTTACACGTTTTTCCAAACAAAATCTTTCTATGCTTCTGTCCAGTTCCTAATACCAAGTGAACTTGAAGCAGGTATTCATATATAGACTATTGTCCAGTCATGCCTGCAATGGTTTTTAGAAAGGGCTGGAGTGATTCTTCCAGGATCAGGCATGAGCAAACTTAAAACAGAGATGTGCTTGACCACAGTGCAAACCTCATCCAACTCAGGAATGGTGCTACCCTTGCCAGAGAGGAATTAGAAAGGTTTTGCTAAGGGAAGAATGAGAAAGAATGATCCAAATTTCTATGGTTGAGTGGAAGGATCCATTTATTTTCTGATGAAGAGACATATGTGAGCTGAAATTATTAATATGAGATGGAGCAGTCTGAGAGACAGGTGTCCAAGGCTGGAAGCTAAACTGAACCTATTTATCAGGAGATCTTTGTCAGACTTCACAGTCATCTTACTGTGCGACCTTGGGCTACTTATTTCATCTTGCTGAACTGTACTTTCCTACCCAGTGATCTTCAAAATTTTGTAAAATAGACTGTTTCTGAAGCATCATTGGCTGAAGCACCAGCTTCCCACTGATGTTGGTGATGGATTGGAGGTCAAAAATTTCTGAACAAGCTTATGTTGCTATAGTAGAAGTTAAAATACTGAGATAGTGGGAGGTAATAGCCATAAAATCCAATGACTTAGTAGAAGAATAAAGGCTATAGTGGTTAAATTTGCGGTTACGATTTAGGCCATGAGTTTTAAGTGCCCGTGGGTACATGCAGCTATGAGCCATGAGAGCCCTCACTCACAGATGAGGGATGAATACGCTGATCCATCTGGATGAAAAAAATCATTTATTACACAGTAAACGTTTTGTGCTGAACCTAAACAACTAGATTCTAACATACTAATGATTTTGATTTTGACATTCTGGCTTCTGAGATCAAGGATCAAATTACTGACTCCGAGTTGTACACCAGCATCATTCTGGCAGGATCATAAATGCCCAGGTACTTAGAGTATTTATATTGTCTCATTTTATGAAAAGAGGGCTCACATATTTGACCAATGAGCGGCAGTCTACCTCCCAGAAACTTTTATATCTATAATTCAATCATTCTGATAGAGATACAGCTGACACAGTGACCATCTGGATGAATCTTAAGCAATGCAAGCTATCAGAGCACTTTGGGGATCATTAAGAAAGATCATTCCAAGCTGGGCTCGGTGGCTCAGCCTGTAATCCCGCGCCTTTGGGAGGCTGAGGTGAGTGGATTGCCTGAGCCCGCGGGTTCGAGACCCGCCTGGGCAGCGAGACCTCATCTCGACAATAAATCATAAAATCAGCCGGGCGTGGTATCGCATGCCTGTAATTCTGGCTACTTGGAAGGCTGATGCGGAAGGATTGCCAGAGCCCAGTAGGTCGAGGCTGCGGTGGCCAGGAGCGGCCACTGCACTCCAGTCTGGGTGACAGAGTGAGACTCCAACTCAAAAAAAAAAAAAAAAGATCATTCCATTTGGTTCACAGTGTTGAATCTAGTTAATTACTTTCGTATTATTTAAATTAATGAAAGTTTATGATATATTGTGATTATTGATTAACATAGGGCTTAAAATTCAGTGGAACACAATAGTACCTTACTACTACAGTGTTTCTGGAAAAGCAGGAGAGTGTACAAATTAATAGGTCACATACTAGCTTTGCCATTTTACTAGCTAAGCAAGGAAATGTTTGAATTCAGATATTTTTGTCTCATTTCTTTATCAGTAAATTAGAGAAAATAATGGTACCTACTAGCAGATAAAATGAGTTAAAATATGTAAAGTGCTTTGAGTAGTACTTGTTATACATTAGTCACTCAATAAATGTTTATTATTATTATCATCATCATCATCATCATCATCATAGCATTGTCCAATTTGCTTGGCACTTTTACCTACATTTTCTCATTCCAGCCTAATGATAACCCAATAAGTTAAGTAAAGCAAATGTCATAAATAAGGAAAGTGAGAATTGAAAACATTGACTTGCTCATGTATTCAAAGTGACTGTGAAGTGTTGATAGTTGAAAAATCCCACATCTTTTGACTGATAATCCATCCCTCTCACCATATCATGGTATTCTCTTCTTAGCCATGCTGAATAAATGGGTGCTATTATAACATGGTGTTTTTTTCCTGGGACACTGTCCCCTTAGTAGCTACATATTCTTAGGGATCCAGGTTAAGGTTGAGAAGCTGAGAGCATTCTGGCTTCTGAGATCAAGGATCAAATTAATGACTCCAAGTTGTACACCAGCATCATTCTGGCAGGATCATAAATGCCCAGATCAAAGAAGTCAGATTTGGCAAAGACTTGTGTGGGTTACCATCTTTTCATAATAGCTAAATCTTTTATGATACCCTTCAAGTTTGGTGCCTTCCCAAATCATGATAATAAATAAATGAAGTGTAGCAGAAGAGATGAGAGAATTGAACCTATAAATGAGATCTTTGTCTGGGATTTTTTTCTCCAAAGTCTCATCCAGGGATCTTGAATTCTTTAGTGGGCTCCGGTATCTTATGACACAAAACACCCTCTTGTTAGGTATGGGAAAATTCCCAGAAGGATGAGAATAGTTTTGAATCTTCGCAACAAGGATATTGCTTAGATCCTTACCTGCCCTCTCCCAAATCTGGATCAAACTATCAGAATGTGAATTATCTAGCTCTATAGATGGTATAAACATTAGAAATGAGAGCTTTGTTAACATCAGATGGCCATATCTGTAGATAAAGAAATGCAGACTATAAGAGAGCTATATAGGTATTGTTCAGAGAGAGAGAATGAATGAGAAAAACATGCCAAAGATGTTTTGAAATATCCACCTTTTCTTTTGTAGAACCTGGCTCTACTGATATTTTTCCAGCCCAAATCTTGTAATTATACACTTGGATTTTAGCAAGAGAGCAGTTAGTAAAATCCGAGCTCCGATGTAGTCATCCAACCGAAGTGGTATTATAACTAAATTGGAAATTTTAACTCATGAGAACTACTTGTTGTCTACCCCTTAATACGACTGAAGAAAATAAGAATGTCTAGGTTATCTGAGGGATTTTGCCATGGATACAAAATATTGGTCTGTTCTTTCTCCTTTGGCCCCAGGAGCTGGATGAAATCACATGATTTAATCATTCTGGATCCATGTGGCTCCTCTGAGATAGGGCCAGATGTAACCAGAAGGATTTATAGGGTGTAAAATTCAGAATGGATTAGAAAAGGCTTTCTATGTTCAGCCCAACACATCCTAAATCAACGTCCCCTGAATGGACCAGAGCAATCTCTGGCTGGCCTAGTGGGGAGGTTGTCATGGCAACTGACTGGCAGGCTCAGCCAGTGGAATGTGAATGCAAACAATAGAGTGATAAGATTGTGTACAGAGCAGCATACTAAGACTGCTTCTGCCCAGGTACAGTGACACATCAGTAGAAGTATGAAACTGTCACTGCATTTTGTACCTTCTTGCAATGCTGACAGCTCATTTGAAATGTATCAAGTATCCTTTTCCAGATGTTGATAAAAACATTCCTGCTGATAGATAACAGAAGCTATGGAAAAATCAGCACCCACTTGATAGGTGCAGTCGTACACAAATAGAATAACCTGACTCAAACACTTCCTAAAGCACATTGAAGCAGGTTTGAGATACATAACTCCTATGACTCTTTAGTGCCACCTTGTGTCCTCTTAGATACTGAAAACGTATTAGAAGACCTAGGTCCGCCACAGGGCAGATAGAAAAACTTGAGTTGAATTACACTGGAGTTTTGTAGTTTCTTTTGCAGCAGAATATGCATATGAAATCGTCCAAGCCTCAAGTCGATGAAAAACAAAAAATTAATAATTCTGTTAGAATCTGGAAGTGGAAACTGATTAAAATGTCAAATAACGTCAGCCCTAGAAAAGATTGCAAGAGTCTTCCTGGTGGGCTGGGGGTTGGGGAAAAGAATGGCAAACATAGATTTGGTGTCGAGGACTCTTAACGTTGTCATTACTAACTTTTGCAAGGAAACGCTTCTTAAAACCTATTCAGCCATGCTGGTAACATATATGAATCGACAGAGAAAAGTCAAATGTGAACATCACCAATCCCACTATATAACTATTTTGTTCATGATTAATGGATAGCAAGATGTCAGCATTTGCTCAAATGGCACCTCATGCCCACCTGTCATCTCTCCCCCAAACCAAATCCACCACATGCTGTTGTCCTACCATCACCTCGTCACCACTCAAAACCATAAAGTCCTATTTAATTTCAGAAACATGAAATGACCAGCCTATGTTTCTGTTTTCTCCAGGGTTTGAATTTTTTGAAACAAGTGCCAAGGATAACATTAATGTCAAGCAGACATTTGAGCGCCTTGTGGATATCATCTGTGACAAAATGTCAGAGAGTTTGGAGACCGACCCGGCCATCACTGCCGCAAAGCAGAACACCAGACTCAAGGAAACCCCTCCTCCACCGCAGCCCAATTGTGGCTGCTAATGTCCCCATGCACATGGGCAGCTCCAGGGGGTTCTGGTTGCCAACAAACAGCATTTATAAATGGTCTATTAGCCTTCATTTATACTGCCTAATAATTATTTGAAGGAAGTATTTGATGTCAATGGCTCGTACATGCATTCAATTCTTGGGAGATTTCCTGGGTTAATATGTGGTAAATATGTGATCTTAAATTTGTAAGGACTCTTCATCTATAAACATCTGGTACTTGCATGTGACTTGTTATTTATTTATCTTCTAGGCTTTTTTGTTTCAAATTTCTTCTCAGTTATGCTACTGCTATGACCTCAGACTATAATTTCACTGCAACTGATTTCTGTGCCATGGATTCAAATTATGCTACTCACTTGTAGGGATGATGACCAAGGAATTGAGTGTGTGTGTATATGTGTGCGTGTGCGTTTGCATGTGTGTGTGTGTGTGTGTGTGTGTACGTGAGCAGGAGGAGATGTCAGGAGACTTCATTTGCTTTACTCGTAACTGAAAATCAGACAGAAATTTTGTTTATGATCAGGGACACTGTCACAGGTCTGGTCAGTTTACTGTTTGAAAACGTGTCTGTTTTTCACTGTTCTTAATAACTGTGGAAATCATTGACTATGAAGAAAACTGTTTTTAGGACCCTTGCAAGTTTTCTAAGTCATTATTATTAACCTGTCTGAAACTAGATTTAAACAATAGTCTTAGTTTATATGTTTACATAAAAAATTACCCTACTCTAGGACTGTTCCTTCCACAGATTCTACTCAACTGAATATTTGGGAGCATTGAACAGACTGAGAAGTATCTACTGAATGCTAGTTATGCAAAAAGCATTTAAACCAAGAAGGGTATGAGTAGCTGTAGTGTTCCAAGGTATGAGCTTATCCCATTTCCTTATTGACTTACCCTCTATAACACATACTGTTACCCCCACCCTCACTTTCTGGAACCATCACCAACTCTCAGAATAGAGGCTATGTTGAAGCTTGTTAGGGCTCCTCTTCCCATAGGATATAGACTTGCTTCCCCAGCCATTGCCATCTGCCCAAACTACGGCTAAGTTCTTTCACCTATTTAAAAACTATTTAAATAATATCTCCAAGTGTCCCAAGTTGGGGAAAAGATCATTTTCCTCTTTCATTCTTTTAAATAGAAAGCACAGCCCCATTATGTGCATGCTTCAGTTACACAGAAAACACTCTGTTGCTGAGAGTTACAGAGACACTTAGGATCTATAGCAATTTGAGGAATGGAGGAAGCCATTTGAACATTCTGACTCCCCCCCCCGCCCCCAGATTTCCTGAAAACCATGTATGCATAACAAGCAAATAGCAAATCCTACTAGCTGTGCTGATTAACCGGGAAACTTGGCATCTGTGTCACTGTCCAGTATTATTGACAGCTAGAATTTTAGGAAGGCAGCAGGCACTGCTTGGCAGATTTGGAAGAACAGTTCCATTTGGTGAATTCCCCCATCCCATTTTTTGGTTGTATTGAAGATATATATATTTCTCTTTCAATGATAGAAAAGCTTCCTATAAAAGTATTAGTTGCAACCTTACCAGGAGAGGGTATTGATAGGAAAACCTGTATAGCTAAAGATATCTCTGGAGAATAAATAAGATAGTTCTGCCTACAAATCAGGGAACCGGGTCACGCACATTGTGAGTAAGTCAAAAGATGAAAATTAGAGGAGAGAGCATTTGGGATGTTTTAAGCATATCCATATTATTTCTCGCCTTCTTAGTTTAAGATTCACTAATTGGTAGTAAATTTCCACTTTGGAACCCTGCAAGGCAAGGTTCAGCTTAGTGAAGACAAGAAAACATTTATGTCTTATTACATTTTAATGGGGCAACAAGCTTCAAAATCACAGAAATTACAGTGAAGGGAAAGAGAGAAGCAGGGGATATTAAAGAAAACAGATTTGTTTGTACCCGTAGTCTGTTTTTGTCTGACATTATAATATTTCCATAATCTAAGCAGAATGTGGCCATGTTAAATGATATAGCTATTAAGCTCACCTTTACAATCTAATAGGAAGTAATAAAGCCAGGAAATCCTGTCCCCTTCACAGCCCTCATCCCACACATGCATACAGACATAAAAAGCCTAGATAGAATATTCTGATGTCTCTTTCAGAAGGACCTTGATATGTGGCTTGTTGGAAAATGGAAAGCACAATGAGACATGTTAGAAAAGTAAACGGGAACAGGCTGAACTTTGCTCTCTTGAAAACTCCTTCCCCAAAGAACTGATGGCTATTGAAATTAATTCGTCCTTAGACTAGAAGCCCTAAGCCAAGTGCCCACTTAAACCAGTCAGGGGAGAGTGATGCAATGATAGTCCAAGTGTCATTACCAAGGAACATTTGATACTTTCTGTTTTCCAAGCCACTTCTCCAATGGAAGTGAAGCCTTTTCAATTGATTCTTAGTTCTGAAACTCCTACCCTACTATCAATTCCATGCCAAATAATTCAATGAGAAGTTTCAAGAGGGACCGTCATAGAGCTCAAGAGAAAGAACACCTATGTTCCTACTGTAAAGCACATAGAGAGTATATTCTCTATTCTTAATCTCATCAAGAAATCTTGGTATTTGAGATCAAATTTGGCAAATGAACAAGCTCAGGATTAATTAACTGAGCCTTTATTAGCATTGTGCTATGTTACTTATAAATTATAGCACTGTAGTTCCAAGATTTGACCAACAACACACACACACACACACACACACACACACACACACACACACAAACACAATACCTTTATCTACCAACAGTCCAAATATATGCAGGTCATTTTTGCCAACAGCCTAACTAAATTTGTATTTAAAAGAAAAAGACATCTTAAAAAGTATATACTTGTGTTATTTTGTAAATCTTAGACATTCATCTCTTATTGTCTTTGATGCAAATAAATTAGTATTTTAATTATGAATTTATTTTCCTCTGCTACTCATCACCTGGTCATCTCCACCCATTAATACTTTTAGGAATAAACTTTGCTTCAAGCAGATGCTTCCCAGAGCTTTGGTGTTGGTACCTTCCTTTCCTTTCCTAATGCCATTGAAAAATTGGACTCAAAATTATTTCATTTAAATAGCCATCCTTGGAGTGAATCAGCATTTCAGCTCTTGGGGATGTGGACAGATGTAGAAAGTGCATGAAGTGTTTTCAGTCCTAAGGTGGCAGCTTATACATTAGCATCACAACTATGTGCTCCTTGGAAGAACTCCTTCAGGACAATAATCCATTCATTGTTTCTGCCCCCACTCAACAGCTTCCACTGCCTTGATAAAATTCTAATGACTGTGAGAACCAGAATGTTCTTATAGATTCTCCTTTGGGTAACCTGAAGTTCAGCATACCCCTTTGCTGCCTGATTAAAAATGTGCTAAGGGTTTTATTTGGAAAGGAAGCGATGATGATGCCTTCAGTTGTAGAAGAAAGCTGCAGCATTGTAATGATAAATGTGGAATATGAATTCTATAAAATCATAACCCACATTATACAAGACATCAAAATACTCGATAAACAAGAGCATATCTCACCTTAACTTTTACCCAGATTATTTATAGGCCTTGTGTTTAGTACACTGGTATTTTTTAGAAACAAATGTAAACTTTCCATTTTAACTACATCTAGGCTGACAGTAGACTTCCAGGTATATAACCTTCTTCTTTTTTAAAAGTAATATACATTCCACTATTAACTGAACTTCCATGAAGCGACATTCATTGTAGAGCATGGTAGTCCATAATCAGTGACTCATCGTGATGTGCTTTATCCAACAAGTATCTTAGTGCATGGTTGAGGGTGTTCTATGTGATCTTTTAGTTAAAGGTGTGGCATTTGTGGGACTGTGTAAAAACATATTCACAAACTCTACTAAGCTATACCAAGCTGAGGTAGCACCTGCATGTGAGAAACTGTGATATAAATCTTACTTTAAAGTCATGACTAAAACCATTTAGACCAAAAAGTTACCGTGTGTTTGTTAATAATCTTCATAGTACTATTAGAAGGCTCAATCAGGTATTTTTGGTGTGGCTTATGTGGGAACTGGCCTGTCTGTCTGAAGAACCCTTTCTCTCTCAATTACAGCTTGCATGACTAGAACCTGGAACTCCGTTTCTTGGCATGTATCCTCACACAGTGTGCGATGTCAGGGTGCCACATGAGCAACTAGACTCCTGTGGCCTTTCCTTCACTCCCTGGAAAATGTAGTCTCTGCAATTCTGCTCAGCTCTGCCTGTTTGAGTTTACTCTCAGCGCTTTAATAAGTTGCCAGTAAAATGGTGAAGTCTTTTTGATGTGTTGAACCCTTTAGTCAGTTTTTTGGAGTACTTTATATTATAGGTGGATTTTTGACCAAAGTCAGTTAAAGACATAAACATGTGTTATATCCTGGCATCAACTGGGACATATTGGATAAAAGATGAAGTTACTACCAGGAAAAAAAGTCTATACCCCTGCTCTGCACCTAAAGGGTTCTAGAAGTGCAACATCCCCTAATTGGGCAAAACCAAGTTGGGGAGATATATCTAAAATGTATCTACCTATTGTTCCTAGTATTTCATAAATAAATGTATTTTTTTCTTAAAAACCTTTACACAAATGCTCAACACTCCAACCAAATAATATTTTCCTTTGATAGATTGAAATATTTACTCTTAAGTCACACATAGAGCACTGCCCTTCTCAAGACTGACTCACTCACCTGAGACAAAGGTAAACACTGATACCTTTTTTATGGTGCTTTCTCAGTGCTAGGAAAAAGGGAACTCTTGACCCCCTTTTCCAACTATAACTCACATCTTATTTTAAAAGTTCCACGAAATAGTTTCTTCACACCAACTTGATTTGATTTGATTAGTCCGTGTGCCTGTGCACATAATGGATTTCCATTAAACAGGGAGAGTGAAAACACATTTTGCAAACATTCTAGATAATAGAAATGAAGTATGTTAAAATCTTACTCAGAGCTTGAGTGCTAGGATCAGACCATCTAGCTAGTGGACAAATATAATTTTCTATTTTTCAATTCTCTTTTACTTCCTGATTTTAAAAAAATCATTTCAATTTTCAAAGCACTGTCCTTACATAATGATGGGACTAAAAATAGGAAATGAGACTCAAGTTTCACCATTTACTTCCCATCCGCAACTATTATTGGTGGAGTTTCAACCAGTCATTACTTGCTGAAATGAGGTTTGGGGTTACCTATGTATTTCATTCACCTGTGTTCATATTTTACCTCATCGTGGACAACTGAGAGTTGACTGTGGCTTTCTTTTTAAATGCAAATTGATGTTTTTTGGAGCCAGGGATTACTTAGGTTCATGAATGCTGTTCTCCTAGACACAGATTTAACATGAGCCACTGAGACACCTGGCCTTTCAGGGACGTGAGCATGACCTACATCTGTCTAGTGGCTTCATACTTCTTGTAAAAGTGGAGTTTGGGTATTGTTTGCTGTTTCAATATGATGGTTTTCCATGCATTGTCCCATCATTCCTAGGATGTATGCTGAATAAAAACTGTCCCGTAATTCCTGTTAATATATTGTTAATGTCAGACGTGATGTGATACCGTTGGACTGTCCAAATGTACAACTATTTAATGGTGTTTGTAGAACTGAAATGTCTTAAATGTTGCATGAAATATGTTATAAAAATAGATTTGTTTTCTATTTTTCAACACCTCAGAATTGAGGGTTCATGGGCCAATAAGTGCAATATTTAATGACTTACTCAGTGTATATAAACTAGTGTGAAAGAATGAATTACAATGAATGTGTGAGACGCTTTGATGACTGTGTGACTTATTCAGATGATTTTCTTGTAGCTGTATTTGTCTAGTGGTGCAATTTATACAGTAAATATCTTATTGGTGTCATGTAAAACTCCTCTGTGCCTACTTCAAAGTACTTTTTTTTCCCTATAAGACCAAACATTTAGTACCTACAAATATATGTCATTCAGAATTGTGGCTTTTACTTCCAAGACAGAATGACTGTTAGTTTATTTATAAATTCATCCTCATCTATATAAATCAAAATTCTCCTTAAGTGTCATATAAGAGTGTGCATTTTACTTTCAAGCAGCTGATTTAGATATCTAAGGAAAAATATGTGCATAAAGAAAAGTCACTTTTTTCTTCACAGAAAGGTTGATCACGATCTGTCTATTAAGAATTTTCACTTCTGTATTTGTATGTATATTTTATTGTTACTCAACCTTGTATTTTGTTTGCAAATTTAACACTGTCAACCCTGAGAACACTAAAACACCAATGTCTTTTAGATTGTAGCTCATGTTATATTCACTTTCAATTCTCAATTGTCCACACTGGTGATACAAGAGAAACAAATAACAGAATCTTGAAACACTGTGTAATGCCAACATAAGCTCCTATCTTCATCCTCAAGCCCTCTTACTTAATCGGTGGCCTGGAACTTCACTGAAATACAAAATCAAGAAATTAAGTCTAGTTGCTGGATAACTAAACACTATAAATGCTTATGTATGTGAAGTTTAAAGTAGATTGACCACCTTAAACTTCTATCTAACATTTCACTTTTTAAGGTAAAGCTTTCGTTTGAGTATTGTACTTGCTTTTTCATTCAGTTAGTGGGATAAGTTGTGATACCCTTAGGAAAGAAAACAAATTATGATTTATTCACTAACAATTATAGCAGACAATTGGTTCTAGATGACCAGAGCCATGTGCTTCTTCGTATAAAGCCTTCAGTTCTCTCCATGGCACTTGGCTGGGAATTTACATGTGAGGATATGTCAATGATATTATATGGATTTGGGCTATGTGGGGGATGTGTGGCCCGAATTTAACTGTGATAAACTGAAATTTGTATTCAGCTCTCAGAATCTACTGACATCAAGTAAAAGTGGGCACAAGAGGGAGATTAGCAATGACTTTGTGCCAAATTCTAAATAAATGGAAGCAGGAAGCCTGCATTAGAATGATAATTTCAGGGTGGGGTTGAGTATCTAGTTAGTTGTCACATAGTTATTGAATCCCGTGTGCTCAGTGCTGTGGGAATCAAACCTGGAAGACATATGGCTCCTGCCACTATTGAGAAGAAGGAAAAAATTCCAGATATGATCTAAATGCTAGGTTATGTTGGGATATAAGAGCACAAACAATGGGGGAACTGCAAGAACTTGAAGAGTCAAGTTGGTTCCATTGAAGAGATCAAACAGAATCCCAGAAAGAATTAGATAGTGAGGAGATTGTACCAGGCAAGTAAGTGGGAAAGGCCACAGTACGTTCCCCATGACTGGATGACAGTGCTGGCAGCTATAGATCATTGTTTTTCTTGAGACAGCAAAACTGGTTCCCTGAAACCCCTCAAATTACCCCAGTTTAGCTCCCTGAGGAAGACAAGCTGTTGTATCATCACTTTCCTCTATGGTGAGCAGTCCCAGGCTCAACCAAAATACACACATTGCTTTAAAGCCACATTAGAGCAGTTGATTTAGTCATTTACCAATGCACCGAACCACTACATGTTGTCTAACCTCATGTCACCCAGGCTAATGTGCACCTGGAGATTTTTCTGTAGTTCCATATTTCCCATAAAGGGCATTGGGAAATGCACAAATGAAGACCTTTCTTTGGAACCGGGCACTCTTCGCCCCCAGTGACTGCACTGTGGAACTCTCCTTGAGAAAATAGAGAAAATATTGAAAACAGCTTAATGCTTCCATATAGTGACCGTGACGTTTAGTTGAAAACTACTGCTGCATAGCAAATATTATGACTCTTCATGTGTCCACAGGAGCTATTGTGTGGGTTTAAAGCTACGAAGTGTATTCACATTGTGAAGTTTTAATTATCTTTATTGAAATTAATTGTGCAAAAACAGTATGTGCTCTATTAGGTATTCAGTTTGTATGTGAATTATGTATAGAAAGTGGTTTTTGTTCTTTATCTTGTTTTATTTCTTGAAGATTACAATAAATATCTAAGAGACTATATTCCTGAATTTCTCAGCCTTAGTCTGATGAATTTTTTTATAATCTCATCAATTTATATTATTTTTGGCCCTAGAATGCCTATTTCTATTTCCTTTTTTCCTGTAAGACCAAACATTTAGTACCTACAAATCTATGTCTTTCAGAATTGTGGCTTTTACTTCCAAGACAGAATGACTCGACAACCCTAGACAACACCAAACTTGAACTGAAGACAGAGAGTAAATACATTCTTATTTCGGGTTATGGGTGTCAAACACATAAATGTGAATTTAGGCAGAGGAGTAAATGCTAACACTTATAATCTTCTAAGACATATAACTTTCTATCTGACCTGGTTAACTGTGTTCCAGAGTTACAAAGGCCTCAGTTGTAGGGTCAAGAATAGCTGCTAAGATAGTTAAGAAGTTACCTCTGCTACCTGAAGACTCTGTATGCCTATATCTGAAGTCCAAGTTCTGATGGTCATTTTGACACCCTACTATCACAGCCTGGGACAGGAGTAGTCAACAGGGACAGCATGTGTTTGGGATGTGTGAATGTCATGGGTGTCATTTAATGCACAGTGCTTGGTGCAGCTCTATGCAGGCTCTCCTTGTCCCTGGGTGGATCGCAGCAGATCCTCCACTCATTTTGCAATCCCTTAGGGTTCTACTTGTACTACCAGCACTAATTCTTCATACTTTCTTCCAAATATGCCTCGGGGCCTTTTCCAGGCTTTGCTGAAAATAAGGCAGTGAGAAGATCTGAGGAAAATCTACATGAGCCCGCATGGATCAAATCAACTTCCTAAACTGGATTCATTAACAAAAGTGTCATCTACCTAGGTAGACAAAGCAGGTAACATTCAAGAAATCAAAAGTCAGGAAAAATGATAATAAATGAAGAGACTTCCAGTTATATTATCAATAAGCATTTGCAATGCCTTCTACATGCTAATGTATTGGTAAACATGAAAATACCATACAATAGAATCCTGACCCTCATTAAACTAAAACAATTGTGATAGAGGAAAATGTGTAAGTTACTGTCAGCACATTCCCACAGTTGATAAACTTAATATTCCCTAATATGTGTGTCTAATAAATACTTGAAATAGACATTGGAAATGTGTTTCATTTCAAAAGAACTCACAAAAGTATCTTCTTTGAAATGCTATAAAATTCATTTTTTAGACTATACTCCCCTGCTCCAAGATAAATTTATAAAAATCAATTCAAAATTTAAAAAATCAAGGACCCAGAAGAATCACACATTTCCTGGTCATTTTTAGGTTTCTATGGTGGAACCAGGTCCAACTGGTTTTAGCGGAGATCTGCCTCTATCCTCACCCTTCAAGTAATATTCTTTGTCTTTGAATTATTTTTTTTAAATAAAGTTTCTGTGTGGTCATAGTATTCCTTTCTCAATAGTGGTAGACTTCCAAAACTATTAAGATGATAGACATGAGAGAGAATACATCTGTCACCCTCAGAAAATGCTCATCCACTCTCTCCTCAGCTTCCTATTACACTTGAAATAAACCTTTCTAAATAAAAGGCAACAAGGTCTTTAGACACTTCTCAGGGACACTCCATCTCTTGGTTCTTAGCTCCCCTGTTCCTGTTCTAACTTCTTACCCCCTTGCTCAGTCCAAAGAATCTGTAGTCTGGTAAAGCTGACTGCTCATTTTTTTTCTCTTGTTAATGCCATGAGTCTTTTAGAGCTAGTATTTCTTGTTGTTTATTAATTCTAAATCTCAGGCAGTTTCAACTAAAAAAATATTCTCAATGTTAACTTGTTACACCTCCCTTAAAGCAGCTCTGCTAGATAAATGGAAGAAACAAGGGTATACAAAATATATGGGAGGTAGGTGTTGGAGGAAAATCTGAATTAATGCTTCAAAATAATATCCTACCAAGCAGACAATAACTATATTATTTTACTAGTGCCAGTATACAGGTTAAATACACGGTACTGTGAAAGCACAGAGAGGGGCAAATATTAACCCAGATTGTAGGCAAGGGCTGGGATGTTCCTAGGCAAAATCTGACCTGAGCTAACACATATAGAGGATGTAGGAACTATGCAGTGGCAGATGTGAGAGAAGGCTGCTTCAAGCATGGGGAATAGCAAATGCAAACCACAGAAGTATCACAGAGAATGGTGTATTTATAGAATTTCTTTCTTTTTTTTTTTTTTGAGTTGGAGTCTCACTCTGTCGCCCAGACTGGAGTGCAGTGGCCACTCCCGGCCACTGCAGCCTTGACCTGCTGGGCTCCGTCGATCCTTCAGCCTCAGCCTTCCGAGTAGCTGGAACTACAGGTACGCGCTACCATGCCCGGCTCATTTTTTATTTATTGTAGAGATGAGGTCAAGCCAAGTTGCCCAGGCGGGTCTCGAACCCGCCTGCTCAGGCAATCCACTCACCTCAGCCTCCCAAAGGCGCGGGATTACAGGCTGAGCCACCGAACCCGGCTGTATTTATAGAATTTCAATTATTCACATAGGGTGACCATAGAGTGGAACGAAAGGAAAAAAGCCAGGGCTGAGATCATAACACTTGTCAGAAATGCTTTAGAAGTCTAGATTTTATCCTTCCACTATGGGGAATTTATGAACAAATGCAAGCAAAGAAGTAGTTTGATCAGTTTTGAATTTTGTAAGATTACAAAATTGGCAATATGAAAAATAGACTAAAGAGAAGTAATAGTAGAAACAGGAAGAGCATTAGAAATTAGTTATAGGATTCTAGAAGTTTTAATCCCAAATTAAATGCGGGACTGTAGTGGTGAGAAGTAGGGAATACATGAAAGTTCACTTTAGAAGGTAGGCAATGGTGAACAGTAAGATTCAGGAAGAATAAGATTAAGAAATCAAGGATGACCCTCAGGCTTCTGACTTGGTTGATTTTGTCGTTAACTGAGAGAGAAAGTACAACAGTAGCAGCAGGTTTAAGGAAAAAGATAATGAATTCCATATCCAAAATGTTGGGATTGAGTTTCTATAGGACTTGCAAATGATGTGGTCCTGTAAGCATCTAGGGAGTGTAGGTCTAGAGTTCAGAAGAGAGAAAAGCACTAAAGACACTCCTGGAAAATGTCAATACCTCAATGATAACCAAACCCCAGGGAGTGGAGAAAATGACATGCCGAAGACTATTTCAGATGAGAGAAGAGAAGACTAAGAACTGGGGAAGACTACATTAACACTACAAACCAAGGAAAGAGTTCACAAAGGAGACTTTAAAAATAGTAGGCTAAAAGATGGTTGGAGAATCGAGTGAGAATGGATCCAAGAAACCAAGAGAGGAGCATGTTTTGAGAAAGAAGAAGATTGAGGAATTCTCATTTTCAGATGATGTAAAGTGAAATCAGGATTGCCAGCCAACTTGACCAAAGCAATTTAGAATAGCTATGAGGGAGAAAGATTGCACTGAGTAGAGAAGTAAAAGGAGATGATGAAGAGGAGACACTATTTTTTCAGGTACTTAAGAAGGAAGTGGGTTATCAAATGATAGTCTAAGAAGGGTTTTATTTCCAAATGAGTCTTACATATTCATTATGTGTTAACGAAAAAGTCAATGAAAGTAGAGTTTGAAGATACAAACAAAAATTGATATCCTCTCCACCCAAATCTTATTATTTTATTTCCACTCTTGTTCCTATTTCCTCTACTTCTCTATGCATAGTATTAAGATTTCCTATACAACTATCTCAAGCCAATTGATTACAACCTCTCTTGAAATGTTTACTTATCTGTAAGGCAGAGCTTCTAACAGCTTCTAATGGTGAAATACACAACTCTCTTTTTTGAGGTCCATACTGTGCCGATATTTGTAAAATTTTGTCTTATAATTTGCAAACTAACTATTAAAAGGGTTACCTCACCTCAACAGTGATGGATACACAGTTAATGTAATAAATGCTAGAAATCAAAGCAGTCAGTTAAGTGGGTGGCAAGCCCAACTGAGCTTTAAAATTGCTCACCACATCACAAGGCTGTTTGTGGGAGGAAAAAAGGTGATTATGTTTCTGAAAAGCTGGCAGCTGCTCCTTTACACTTTTTGCCCCTTATTGGGATGCACCAGGTGTGATGCATTCCCTTCAGCCAACATCACTTCGGAGCAAGTATAAATTAGCAAATCCCTCAGCATCCTTTTGCCCTTGCCTCTATTCATAGAACAGGAAAGTCAGAAGACACAGGTCACATAATGGAAAGCTAGCCAAAATTAAAAAGGTATTTAAAAATAGAACTTTTGAACGAGGGATTGTGTTGGTAATGGAAATGCTGGAAATTCACATGTAACCACAAGCTTAGCAAAGAAGAAAGATGGCTTTTATAAAAAGACCATCTGTTGACACTTGAGCTAAAAGGGAAGTCAAGCCTTGTTATAGGAGGTAGAAGAGGAGGGGAGGGAGTATTTTTATTTTTTTAGTTTTTACTGATGGAGATCTGAGAGTGTGAGCAAGAAGTAAGAAGCTGGTTTTTTAAAAAAGGAGTATTAGAAACTGCCTTAGATTTTTGTGGTGCCATGGATTCAAACCCTAGAGCTATAAACTAGGGTTTGACAAAATGCTTTCAAGATTTTTTCTAAACATATTATCAAAAACTGGATGAGACCTGAAGAAGACATCCAGAAAATCTCTGTTTTTCGAGCTTAAAATGTAATTACTCTTAAGGCATACTTCATACTTGCTGGCACTTTTCTTAGTCAGCCTTCCAAGGTTACTACAATTCTGTGAAAGATACTTTAATGCTTCTCTTATATAGTGTCTGCCCTTAAATAGTAAGTGTCTAGGTCTTTTGTGTTGTAGTAGAAAAGAGAAAAGACTCTTATTTAAAGAGTGGTGTGACTGAGAAAAATGTAATAACAACACTCTGGGATTTATTATTTGTCATTTCCATTTGATCTTTAGGATCTTAGCTTGAAATAAGCTATCCTCA
The DNA here is from genome assembly GCF_000164805.1 of Carlito syrichta. NCBI lineage: Eukaryota > Metazoa > Chordata > Mammalia > Primates > Tarsiidae > Carlito > Carlito syrichta. The sequence goes on from NW_007248256.1 coordinate 288,686, forward strand.
GATTTAAAATGTAAATCATTCAATATTAGTAACACTCTAAAGTTATGCCACAATCTGATTATTAGAACCCAATACAATTTATAGAATAACTGAATGAATTTTAAAAAGACACAATTATATATATACAAGAGACTCACTTCATCTTCAAGGACACACATAGATTAAAAGTGAAAGGATGCAAAAGAATAGTTCATGCAAATGTAACCAAAAGAAAATCGAGGTAGCTATACTTATATCAGATAAAATAGACTTTAACTCAGAAATTATAAAATGAGACCATAAAGGTTACTATATAATGATAAAAGGATCAATGAATCAAAAAGATGCAACAATTGTAAACAGATATGCACCAGACATCAGAGCATCTAAATATATAAGACAAATATTAATAGAACTGAAGAGAGAGTTAGGCTACAGTACAATAACAATAGAGGACTTCAATTTCCCACTTTGAACTATGGACAGATCACCCAAACAGAAGATCAGTAAGGAAACATTGACCTTGAACTACACTTCAGACTAAATGGACCTAACAGACATATACAGAACATTTCATCCAACAGCAGCAGGATATACAATTTTTTTCAAGTGCATAGAAAAGATTCATCGAGATAGACATATATCAGGCAGCAAAACAAGTTTTTAAAAAATTTAAGAAGATTGAAATTATATCAAGTGCCTTTTACAACCACAGTGTTATAAACTAGAAACTAATAATAAAACAAATTTTGGAAAACTCACAAATGTGTGAAAAGTAAACATGTTCCTAAGCAACCAATGGTCCAAAGAAGAAACAAAAAGAGATGTAAAAATACCTTGAGATAAACAAAAATGAAAATACAAGATACCAAAACTCATGGAATTCAGCAAAAGCAGTTCTAGGAGGGAAGATTATAACTTAAAATGCCTACATTAAAAAGAAGAAAGATCCTAAATAAATGTAAGCCCAATGTTACACCTCAAGAAACTGGAAAAAGAATAACCTAAGCCCAAAATTAGTGGAAGGAAGGAAATAATAAAGACCACAACAGAAATTAATGAAATAGAGACTTTCTGGAAATACAATAGAAAAGATCAATGAAATTCAGGGTTTTTTTAAAAAGATAAAACAGAGCTGACAAACTTTTAGATAGGCTAACAAAAAAGAATAAAGACTCAAACAAAATCAGAAATGAATGAGAAGACATTACAACTGATACCATAGGAATACAAAGAATTATAAGAAACTGCTATGAACAATTACATGCCAACAAATCAAGTAACTAGAAGAAATGGATAACACACATATGCACATATAAGGTCAAATCATGGATAACACATATAGACACAATAAGCCAAAACTCATGAAGATTAACAATAGAAAATCTGAATAAGTCAATAATGAGTAAGGAGATTTGAAACAGGAACAAAGTCTCCCATCAAAGTAAAGCCCAGAACCTGATGGCTTCACTGGTAAATTCTACTAAACTTTTAACGAACAAATACCAATCCTTCTCAAACTCTTCCAAAAAACTCAAAAAAGGGAGAATACTTTCAAACTCATTTTATGAGGCCTGCATTACCCTGATACCAAAGCCAGACAAGAACACTACAGTAAAATAAAAATACAGGTCAATATTTCTAGTGATCACAGATGAAAAAATCTTCAGCAAAATATAGTTATCCTTGGTATCTGTGGGGGATTATTTCCAGAACCCCTCATGGATATCAAGACCCAAGGATACTCAAGTCTCTTTTATAAAATGGCATAGTATTTGCATATAACTTATGCACATACTCCCATATCAATTTAACTCATCTAGCGATTACTTATAATACCTAATACAACGCCTACACATCACTTTATTTGCATGATATAAAGTAGTACTCAGTTCACAGCAAATTCAAGTTTGCTTTTTGGAACTTTGTAAAAAATATATTTTTTTATCTGCCACTGGTTGAATCCACAAATATGGAGCCCACAGATACAAAGGATCAACTGAACTAGCAGACCAAATTCAAGAGCATGTTAAAATAATTACTTGCCATGATCAAGTGGAATTTATCTCTGGGATACAGAGACATACAAATTTATCAAAGTGATCACTGCATTAACAAAATGGACAAAATTTGTGATCATTTCAGTAGCTGCAGAAAAAGCATTTGACAAAACTTGATATCCTTTCATGATAAAAACTCTCCACAAGTCAGGCATAGGAGGAATGTACCTCAACACAATAAAGACCATATATGACAGCTCTATACCTAACATCATACTGAACAGTGAAAAGTTGAAGGTTTTTCCTCTGAGATCAGGAACAAGACAAAAACGCCCACTCTTGACATTATTGGAAGTCCTAGCCAGAACAATTAGGCAAAAGAAAGAAAGAAAAGGTATCTAAAATAGAAAATAAGTAGTTAAATTGTTGCTCTTTGCAGATAACAAGATTTTTTATATAGAAAACCCCAAAAACTCCATAAAAATACTGTTAGAACTAATAAATGAACTCAATAAAGTTGTAGGTACAAAATCAGCATGCAAAATTTGGTAGTGTTTCTATACACTAACAATGAACTATACAAAAACAGTCAAAAAGACAATCCTATGTATGATAGCTACAAAAAAAAATCTTATAAATTTATCCAAGGTGGCAAAAGACCTCTACACTGAAAATTTTTAGACACTAATTAAGTAAACTAAAGAAGACATAAATAACTGGAACGCTATCTCGTGTTCATGGATTAGAAGAATTAATATTGTTAAAATGTTTATACTACCCAAAATGACCTACAGATTCAATAAAATCCCTATCAGAAATTCAATCACATTTTTTACAGAAATAGAAAAAACAACCTTAAAATTTGTATGGAACCACAAAAGATCCATAATAGCCAAAAAACAATCTTAAGCAAAAATAGTAAAGCTGGAGACATCACGCTACCTGACTTCAAAAACTACTGCAAAAATATAAAAATCAAAACAGCATGGTACTAACATAAAAACAGACACATAGACCAATGAAACAGAATAGACAGCACAGAAATAAATTCATGCATTTGTTTTTTTATTTTTAAAATTTTTAATTTAATTTTTTTAAAGCAGGATTTATTGAGAGGACAGAAAAGTTCCCACTGTGGGAGGGGACCTGAAGAGGTTGCCCCAATTTTTTATTATAACGATGTGGGGTGGGGTACAATTGAGGGTTAGATATGCAAATGTTCATTATGCAGGTACCCTTGTTGAAGAGGTGTGCCCTCCCTCCCCTAACAGATTCTCACTACTGACAATCCTGCCCCTACCCCTGGCAATGTCCCACTACTGCCAATCCTTTTCTTTCCTTTTTTTTTTTTCTTTTGAGTTGGAGACTCACTCGATCGCCCAGACTGGAGTGCAGTGGCCGCTCCCGGCCACCGCAGCCTCGCCTGCTGGGCTCCAGCGATCCTTCCGCCTCAGCCTTCTGAGTAGCTGGAATTACAGGCAGGCGCTACCACGCCCGGCTGATTTTTTGATTTATTGTAGAGATGAGGTCTCCCTGCCCAGGCGGGTCTCGAACCGCGGGCTCAGGCAATCCACTCACCTCAGCCTCGTAAAGGCGCGGGATTACAGGCTGAGCCACCGAGCCCAGCTTCCTTTTCTTAGTATTATGATAATTGTTCAAGGTCCACTTATGAGTGAGAACGTGGGATACTCAGATCTTTGTTTCTGTGATAGATCACTCAGTATTATAGACTCTAAGTGCATCCAAGTTGCCGTGAAATTCATAATTTTGTTCTTTATAACTACATAATATGTACCACATTTTTTTTAATCCAGTGTTCTTTAGATGGGCAACACGGTTGGTTCCATGTTTTTGCTATTAGTAACAATGCTACAATAAACATGCCTGCGCAGGTATCTTTTTCACAGAGTTCTTCCGGGTATATTCCCAGTAGGTATATTGCAGGGTCATATGGAAGGTCGATTTTTAGATCTTTCAGGAATCGCCACACTGTTTTTCACAGAGGTTGTACTAGTTTACACTCTCATCAACAGTGTAGAAGTGTTTCCTTTTCCCCACATCCTCTCCAGCATCTACTGTTTTTTGAGTTTGATGATTGCCATCCTGACTGGAGTTAGGTGGTATCTCAGTATGGTTTTAAATTTCATTTCTTTGATGACTGATCATTTTTTCATGTATCTCTTGGCTGCTCATATGTCTTCTTTTGAGAAGTGTTTATTCAGATCTTTTACCCACTATATAAAATGGGGCTGGTTTTGTTTGTTTGTTTGTTTGTTTTCTCTTTTCAGCATGTTTTAGTTCCTTGTAGATCCTAGATGTTAGGCCTTTGTTAGACATACAGTTGGCAAATTTTTTTTCCCCAGTCTGTGGGCTGTCTCCCTGCTCTCTTGATGGTTTCTTTGGCTTTGCAGAAGTTTGTCAGTTTGATGAGGTCCCACTTGTCTATCTTATCTCTTATGGCATGGGCACTTGGGATTTTGATCAGGAATTGGTTGCCAGTTCCAATTTCCATAAGGGCATCTCTTGCATTTTCTAAGGTTCTTATAGTTTGAGGTTTTATGTTTAGGTCTTTGATCCATTTAGAGCTGATTTTTGTGTATGAGGATAGGCAGGGGTCTTGTTTTACTCTTCTGCATGAGGTCAGCCAGTTTTCCCAGTACCATTTACTGAATAGGTTCTCCTCTCCTCAGTGGTTGGTGGTGGAGGCTTTGTCGAAGATGAGTTGGTTGAGAAATTGAGGTTTTGCTTCTGGAATCTCTATCCTGTTCCATTGGTCTATATGCCTGTTCTTGTACCAATACCAGGCTGTTTCAATTATTGCAGCTTTATAATAAAGTTTAAAGTCTGGGAGTGTGATACTTCTCACTTTGTTTTTTTCATTGTTGTTTTGTTTTTGTTTTGTTTTGTTGCTGAGAATTGTTTTGACTATTTTTGGTCGTTTGTGTTTTCATATGAATTCCTGTGTTTTCACTTCCAGGTCTGAGAAGAATGCTGCTGGTAATTTAATGGATATTGCATCAAATCTGTAGATTTCCTTGGATAGAATGAACATCTTAACAATGTTGGTTCTTCCAATCCACGAGCATGGAATATTTTTCCATTTGTTTGTATCATCTTTGATTTCTTTGAACGATGTTTTGTAGTTTTCGTTGTAAAACTCTTTCACATCTCTGGTTAGGAAGATGCCAAGGTATTTCATTTCTTTTGTGGCTATTGTGAATGGGATTGTGCATTTTATTTGGTTTCTGTTTGTTTATTATTGGTGTATAGAAATGCGACTGTCTTTTGCACATTTATTTTATGCCCTGAGACTTTGCCAAAATCCTTCATCGGTGCAAGGAGGTTTTTGACAGATTCTCTTGGATTTTCAAGGTATAGAATCGTGTTGTCTACAAAGAGGGATAACTTGACTTCCTCTTCTCCTATTTGGATACCCCTGATTTCCTTCCCTTATCTGACTGCTGTAGCTAGGACTTCCAAAACTATGCTGAAAAGGAGGGGTGAGAGTGGGCATCCTTGTCTTGTTCCAGTTTTCAGGGGATATGGTTCCAATTTCTGTCTGTTTAGCAGTTTGTTGGCTGTGGGTTTCTCATAGATGGATCTTACTATTTTGAGGATGTTCCACCTATGCCTAGATGTTTGAGGGTTTTTATCTAGAAGGGGTGCTGGATTTTATCAAAAGCTTTTTCCACATCTAAAGATATAATCATGTGTTTTTTTTTTTTTACATCTGTTGTTGTTGAACCAGCCCTGCATCCTGGGGATGAAGCCAACTTGGTCATGGTGGTCGATTTTTGAGATGTGAATCTGGTTTGCTAGGATCTTGTTGAGAATTTTAGCATCTACGTTCATCAGGGATATTGCCCTTAGCTCTCTCTCTGTTGGGTCTTTACCTGGTTTGGATATTAATGTGATGTTAGCTTCAAAAAATGATTTGGAGAGAGTTCCATCTTTCTCGATTGCCTGGAACACTTTCAATAGGATTAGTAGCTATTCCTCTTTGTAATGTTTTGTAGAATTCTGCTGGAAAGCCATCTGGTGCAGGGTCTTTTTTTTTTTTTTTTTTTTTTTGGTAGGTAGTTTTCTTATAACATGGTGAATTTCTTGGATTGTTATTGATCTATTTAGGGTCTCGATTTCTTCTTGTTTCAACTTGGGGAGGTTGTGTGATGTCAGAAAGTTCTCCATTTCCTTTAGATTTTCAAGTTTGTTTCCATATAAGTGTGCATAGTAGTGTCTGATAATCTTTTCTATTTCTTTGGGGTCAATTGTGACTTGATCTTTTGCATTTCTGATTGTGTTTATTTGGGCTTTCTTTCTTTTTCTTGGTCAGTTCAGCTAGGGGTCCATCAATCTTGTCTATCCTTTCAAAAAAAACCCACCTTTTTGTTTCATTTATTTTTGTATTATATTTTTGTCTTCTATGTCCTAAATTTGGGCTTTTATTTTGGTGATCTGGTTTCTTCTGCTGAAGTTAAGGTTTTTGTGGTCTTGCTTTTCAAACTTTCTTAGGTGATTTGTTAGGCTGTTAGCTTGTGTTCTTTCCATTTTCTTCATGTGTGTTCGTAGAGATAAGAATTCCCCTCTTACCACTGCTTTCATGGCATCCCAGAGGTTTTGGTAAGATATTTCTTCATTTTCATTTGTTTCCAGGTATCTTTTAATCTCTGTTTTGATTTCCACGTTGAGCATCATGCTATTTAAGGTCCATGTCTTTGTGGATTTGGGGGTAACTTTATTGGTGTTGATACTTATTCCACTGTGGTCTGAGAAGGTACATGGCAGTATTTTACTCTTATGGAATTTGTCTATGCTTAATTTATGGCCAAGGATGTGGTCAATCTTAGAGTACATTCCATGTGGTGATGAGTAGAACGTATATTCTGTGGTTGTTGGGTAAAGTGTTCTGTAGGTATCAATTAAGTCCATTTGATCAAGCATCACATTGAGGTTCCGGATCTCCTTGTTGACTTTTTATCTTGATGATCTGTCTATTGTTGTTAGTTGGGTGTTTACGTCTCCAGCTATGATAGTGTTAGAGTCAATATCTTTTTTAGTTTACCTAGAAGCTGCTTTATGAAAGTTGGTGCTCTTATTTTGGGTGCATATATGTTTAGGATAGATACTTCTTATTGATGGATTGACCCTTTTATCATTATGTTGTGACTTTCATATTTTATTTAATTTTTGATAGCTTAAGGGGTATTTTATCTGACATTAAGATCACGACTCCTGCTGTCTTTTGTGTTCCATTCACCTGAAATTTTGTTTCCTATCCTCTTACTTTGAGTCTGTGAGTGTCCTTTCTGGTGAGATGAGTCTCTTAGAGACAATATATTGTTGCCTCATGATATTTTATCCATTTTGCCATTCTATGTCTTTTCAATGGTGCATTTACTCCATTCACATTCAGGCTAATTATTGAGATGTGAGAGTTTATCCCTGTCATAATGTTCTTACAGAATTTGTTACTGTTGCTACTGTTTGCTTGTTTATTTGTTTATTAGTTTTCTTTTGATTTTTGGGTTGATTCATGTGTGTTTTCAATCTTTTTCCTGCATTCTTGGGAAGGGCGTTGTCATTCTTTTTTTCCTTTCTTCTGTGTTTAAATCCATGCATTTATCATCAATTGATTTTCAACATAGATATTAAGAACACACAGATGAGAAAAGACAGTAGTCTCTTCAATAAATGCTGCTGGGAAAATTGGTGATCCACATACAAAAAAGAATGAAATTAGACCCTCATATTACACCATACACAAAAATCAACTCAAAGTGTATTTAAGACTTGAAACTGTAAAACTATTACTAGAAGAAAATACAAAAGGAAAGCTCTAGAATATTGATCTGGGCAATAATTTCTTACAAATGGCCCAAAAGCACAAAAAACAAAGGCAAAAATAGACAAATGGGATTACATCAAACTAAAAACTTCTGCAGAGTCAAGGAAACAATCAACAGAATGAAGAGACAACCTATGAAATGGGAGAATAAGCTGGGCTTGGTGGCTCAGCCTATAATCCCACGCCTGTGGGAGGCTGAAGTGAGTGGATTGCCTGAGCCTGCAGGTTCGAGACCCACCTGGGCAGGCGAGACCTCATCTCTACAATAAATCAAAAAATTAGCCGAGTGTGGTAGCGTGCGCCTATAATTCCGGCTACTCGGAAGGCTGAGGTGGAAGGATCACCAGAGCCCAGCAGGTTGAGGCTGTGGTGGCCAGGAGCGGCCACTGCACTCCAGTCTGGGCGACAGAGTGAGACCCCAACTCAAAAAAAAAAAAAAGAAAGAAATGGGAGAATATACTTGCAAGCCAGATATCTGACAAGGGATTAGCATCCAAAATATATTAGCAACTCAATAGTAAGAAAATAGATAACCCGATTAAAAAATGAGCAAAGAACCTGAATAAACTTTCTCAGAAGAAGACACACAAGTGCTTAGCAGGTATATGAAAAATGTTCAACTAATTACTAATTATAGAAATGTAAATTAAAATTACAATGAGATTTCACTTCACATCTGTTAGAATGGTTATCATCAAAAAGATGAAAAATAAGTGTTAGCAAGGATGTGACAAAGGGGGACATTTGTACACTGTTCATGGGAATGTAAATTAATACAGCCATTATAGAAAACAGCATGGAGACTTCTCAAAAAATTAACAATAGAACAACCACATGATCCAGCAATCTCACTCCCAGGTATATATCCAAAGGAAAAGAAAACTGTATGTCAAAGAGATATCTGCACTCCCAAATTCATTGCAGCATTATTCGCAACAGTTAAGATATGGAACCAATCTAAGTTTTTACCATGGACAGATGAATAAAGAGAGAATGTGGTATGTGTACAAGGTGGGATATTATTTCAGCCTTTAAAAAAGAAGGAAATACTGCTATTTGTGACAATATGAAAAGACTTGGAGGACATAGCAGTAAGTGAAATAAGCCAGGCATAGAAAGACAAATACCACACGATCTCATTTGTATGTGGAGGGTAAAAAAGTCAGTCTTGTAGAAATAGAGAGTAAAATGCTCACCAGAGTCTGGAGGGTGGAGAGACTGGGAAGACGTGGCTAATGGACACAAAGTTTCAGTTAGACAGAAAGAAGAGCTCTACAGTACTCATGTGTGGCTACAATTAATAACCATATGTTGTTGTATGTTTAAAAATTGCTAAGAGAGTAGATTGTAAGTGTTCTCACGTCAAAAAAAGATGCATATGTGACAATGCATATGTCAAATAGCTTGATTTAGCCATTCCACAATGTATAACATATATCAAAACATCATGTTGCACATCATAAACATATACAATTTTTAATTGCTCATCAGAAGGAAATTTAAACAACAAATAAAGTTTTATAGTATTGCCAATCTTTTCATCTGGGAGGTCAATGTGTATTATTTCATTCATCGACTCATTCAACAAGAAGCTGAACGAGCTGAAAGCCTGTATGTGTCAGGCATGTACATTGAGTTCCAGTTCTTCATGATTCTCTGAATCTCTTTTCTATGGGAACAGCAAGTTGGCTAGTGGTAGCCTGAGTCCTGTAGTCATAAGAATATCCCCATTTTAATCCCATCCTCCAAAAAAGATCCCACAAAATAGGGGGCTTTTTTTTTTTTGAGTCGGGGTCTCACTTTGTCAATCCTTGTGCCTTAGCCTCCCAAGTAGCTGGAACATGCCACTACATCTAGTTAGTTTTTAAAATTATTTTTGTAAAGACAAGATTTCACTATGTTACCTAGGCTGCTTTCAAACTTCTGTTCTGGTCTCAAGCAATCCTCCCACCTTGGCCTCCCAAAGTGCTATGATTACAGGCATGCACCACAACTCCCAACCTAAGAGAGAGGTAGACTTTTAAAACTGATTATCTATCTCCACTTTGATCAATTAAATCAATGTCTGGTGTGGAGGCCTGAAAATAAGTATTTTTCTGAAAAGCTTCTCAAGTGTTTTTCATGTGATCAATTTTGTAAAGCACTAAAAAATAATAAGAAATTTTGAAAAAGGAAATAGCATGGTTCAGTACATTTTCCCAAGTTCTAAGCAAAATAGAGATTTCTTTGCCATCAAGGGCCATCTGGCTTCTTAAGGGTCATTGCAGTTACCCTTTCAGTTGTTCCTTATTCTTTATTCCATTCGGAATTATCAAGTCCAAAAGCAGCAGCTTCCTTAACTGCGTTAGGCTTAACATCTGAATGTGCACAGATGTTAAGAGGTAGCTAAGCCATGACAACTTCATGAGAAACAACCCACCAAACAAAACCACAAACAATGAATGAGGAAATAAAAACCTTCCAGGTGGCTCTATTTACTCCTGAAAAATTATCTCCCCATTTATTGCCTCTTTTTTCTCCAGGCATTTCTAATTTCCAGTTGTAGTGAATTTGCCCATTCCTCTTGTTACAGTGCAGGGACATTGCATTATTTGCTCTTTCTTCCCAAATAGACCCAGAATGTGCTCTCTGTGCTTCTGTAAGAAGCTCATTCATTCAGTGCATAGATTTAATGTGGTAGGCAGGGCCCTAAGGATCCCATCCCCTTGTGCAAAAAACTGAATGCTTGTTTTCCCCCCAAATTCATATGTTGAAATCCTAACTCCCAATGTGATGATATTAGGATTTAGAGCATTTGTCAGGTAAATTAGATCATGAGGATAGAGCCCTCATTAATGGATTTAGTTCTCTTATAAAGGTGGTCCCAAAGAACTCTCTTCCCCTCTTTCCATCATATGAGGATACAATGAGACTATGGCAGTCTGCACCCCCGAAGAGGGCCCTCACCTGGACCCAACTATGCTGGCCCCCTGATCTTGGACTTCTAGCCTCCAGAACTGTGAAAAATAAATTTCTAATGTTTATAAGCCATCCAGTGTGTGATATTTTGTTATAGCAGGTCAACTAAGACACTTAGTTTTATGTTGCTTTCATAGCAAATTACAACAAATGTAGCATCTTAAAATACACACACAGTGGGTAATCTCACAATTCTATAGGTTAATGGTCTTACTAATCTCATCAGACTAAAATGAACGCACTGGCAGAAATGCATTTTTTACTGGAGGCTCTGGGGATGAATCGGATTCCAAGCTTTTAGGCTGTTGGCCAAATTATATTCCTCATGGTTGTAAAAATGAAGTTCCTACTCCCTTGCTGACTATCACCTAGAAACCTGTCTTTGCTTCTAACATCTTTCTGTGCACCTTCTTGTGCCTTCAATGAGCTCCAAAACGCCTCTCTCCATCATTGTACATGGCCCTGACATCTCAAAGCTCACAACAGCACACCAAGTACATTTCACCCTTCTACTGCATTCCTTCTCCTCTTCTATCTTCCTACTTTTAAGGGATCATGCGATTACAGTGGCCCCATCTGGGTAATCCAGAATGATCGTCACATTTTAAGGTCCATAATCCTAATCACACCTGCAAAGTCCCTCTGCTATATAATATGACATATCCACAGGTTCCAGGGATTAAAATAGGAACATCTTTAGGAGGTGCCATTATTATGACCATCACACACCTTTATAAAACTGCCTCCCTTAAGTGTGTAGTTGGTTTAGCAAATAGAATGCAGCAGAGGTTAAGAGATGTACTTTGCATGATTAAGTTATAAAAAGACTGCAGCTTCCACTTTGGGGCACTCCCTTTCATTCTTTCTTTATTACTCATTCTGGGGAAACCAGTTTGGCATGTGTTGGGGTAGACATATAGTAGAGAAATCCATGGACTTTAACTTGGAAGCAGATCTTCTTGGCCTGGCAATAGCCAAATGAATGAGTTTGGAAGCATAGCTATCCTGAGTTGAGCCTTGAGATATCTACAGGTCCAGCCAATATCTTGATGGTGTACTTGTAAGAGACTCTGAGCCTGAAATACCCAGCTAGCCACTTCTGGATTTCCTACCTTCAGAAACTGTGAGATGTTTACAGTTTTAGTAAATCTAGCTGTTAAAATCTGGAATAATTCATTATGCAGCAATAGATTAAAAAGGCGTCCAGTGACTCTCTTTCTGAACTTTTCTAAAACTGGGGACACTATTGCTCATAATTTGTATGACTAAGCCTACAACTAGAAGTTCCAAAAATTTATTACTATTGTGGACAATAGAGAAGATGTTTGTGAATGTAGAAATCAGATATATTTCAACTTAGAACAAGAATTATCTGTGTTTAAATAACCACTGGATTCATCTCTATAGTCTGCTTAGGGTGCCACATTTTCAAAATAAAGAGAAGGTAACCTTTGAGTAAAAGAAACCTACATTATGAGTTTGGGGCATATAAACTCTAGATTAAAGAAAACTGACTTATGTAAATTGGGAAAGAAAAAAAAAGACTATGACTGAGCACAATGAAGAAAAACAATTCACCCTTCCTTTTTTGATAGTTTCGGTCATGTAGCTGGAGCAGTATTTCTGAGAGTGTGGTCTACCGACCATTTATTTTAGAATCATCTATGATGGTTGTTTAAATTGAAGATTCCTAAGCCTTCTGAATCAGTAAATGTGCCTTACTAATAAGCTTCTCAGGTGGTATTAGTTCCCATTAAAATTTGAGAACCACTAACGTGTGGTTAGCTATACAGACTTGGATCAATCTCTTTTCAAACCTCCACTCTTTTATGTAACTCGGGAGAGCATTTTGGCTGTTTTGTTCCTGCAGAATATCCATCACATAGCCCAATGCCTGGCACATAGTTGGTGCTCAAAAAGTATTTGTTGAACAAAGAATGAATATAAATGACCCAGGAAAATGCTTTCAATTTTACCAATTTTCTTAGCATAAAAAATATAAAAATGAACCCATCTTACAGGGCTATTGTATAAAAGAGCTGAGCTAATGTGCATACAACAGACAGCACCATACCAGATGCATAAAAAAAGTGCACAGCCCATGGTGGGTGGCCTTGGCATTGGTGTTGTTATGATTATCACATGGGTGCTTCTCACAGCAGCAATGACAGAGAAAACCCCTTGCTCTCTGGGAAACTCTGGAAAATGTGCTCTCTATATGCATGCTGAAGAGATGCAGAGTAAGCATACCAGGCATGAGGACTCATTTTCAGTATTTATCAGAAAAACATCTTTCTTGAAAAGATCCAAATAATTTTCTTTTCATGTGAGACCATGAAGGAATCAAAGGCCTGAAATAAGGAAAAATAACTGATATGCATGCTCTCATTTCTCCTCTGCTATAGCCTTTCTTTAAAAAAAAAAAATTATCAAAATGAGGAATTTTGATATTTCTGGCCAGAAATTTCTAAATGTTGGCTGGCTTCAGGAATGAAAGACATGCCAACTACTCTAATAGCAATTTTGAAAACACTTTAAACAATAAAAATTAAAAAAATTTTTTTAAAAGCCAGGCTTGGTGGCTCAGCTTGTAATCCCGCGCCTTTGGGAGGCTGAGGTGAGTGGATTGCCTGAGCCCGCGGGTTCGAGACCCACCTGGGCAATGAGACCTCATCTCTACAACAAATCAAAAAATCAGCCGGGCGTGGTAGCGCATGACTGTAATTCCGGCTACTTGGAAGGCTGAGGCGGAAGGATCGCTGGAGCCCAGCAGGTCGAGGCTGCGGTGGCCAGGAGCGGCCACTGCACTCCAGTGTGGGCGACAGAGTGAGACTCCAAGTCAATAAAAATTTAAAAATTAAAATTGAAAACACTTTAAAGATAAATGTTCAATAATTAGATTAAAAATAAAATTTTATTTGAAAATAATTCAGATTAGAATGTTCTCTGTAAATGCAAGGTGGCAGTGGTATTCAGAAAAAACACTTAGTGCAATTTAATTACTTCTCCAGAATGAAAATATTAGCGACAGTGACATTTAATTTGAGTTAGAGGATATATTCATTATCTCGATCACACTGCCGATTTCATGGGTGTAGTGGTTTTAAAATCGATTCTTAAAGTGTTTCTAACATTTCTTCCTTCCAAAGTTAGAGTCAAATTCCCCTTCCCTTCACTGCAGGCTGAACAGTGACTTGTTTCTCACAAATAGCAAAAAGAGGAAGTGATGACATCCTCTAGAACCTAGGTCATAAAAGGCATTAGGGTTTCCTCCTGCTTGTTCACTTTGGTATCACTCACTCTGGGGGAAATTTACTCTCACGGTTTGAAGATGTGTAAGCAACCTAAGTCTTCTTGTCCACAGCCAGCAGAAACCTGAGGCCTCCTGCCAGCAGCCATGAAAGCAAGTCATTGTGAAAACAGGTCCTTCAGCCTCATTCAAACCTTCAGGTGTCTGCAGCACCTCTGGCATCCTGGCCAGAGCTACTTTTGGCGTAATTTGTTACACAGTGGTAGATAACTAATACAATATGTGTATGTATGTTTAAATGTATCAAAGTATATACTTTTAATATGTGCAGATTTTTATTGATCAGTTATAACTCAAAGCTGAAAATGCAAAAACAAATAGAATAAAAATACTATGATTTACTATTGAAGGAGTGTTTGGCTCTTTTTAAGATGACAATGTGCAGATTAAAGTCATGTATAGAATTGGATTTTGGGTAAAACAGAAAAAAAATATTCTAGGAAAGAATGATATCATTATATTAACTACACATTAGAAATAAACACTCAACCATAATTGCTGCCTTCATACTCTTGTTGACTGTCAAGATCTTTTTCTTATTCAACTCAACAACTCATAATGAGCTAAAAAGAAAATGTGAGCACTAGACAATTTCTATCTAACAGTAGTGGAGATGCTTTAATTAAGTACAATCCATTCCTGATTATAGTAACTAATGAAGGCAAGAAATAGCTCAGGAATGACAGAAAATTCTGTTAAATTTTGAAGGAGAATGACATGAGAAGGAAATACTGTGTTTATAATGCAATGCACATACATATGCATATAATTTGAATATACAGACAGAGAAGGAATGATAGAGATGCAGAGACAGAGATTGACAGAAAGAGACAGCATGAGACAGAAAGTGACACAGAGCTTAAGACATACAGGCAGAGAGCAAGAGGCAGAGCCAGAGAGAAAGAGACAGAGAGCATGTACATGATAGAGAAAACAATAGAGAAAGTAAAAGAGACATAGTGATAGAAAGACAGAGACATAGTTTGTAGTATTGTATTTTAGTTTTCTTTTCCACCTGTCACCGAATTGTGAGCATCTTCCCAAGTTATCTCCCACACCGATATTTTGCATGGCTATATTACAGTGATTTTAGCAGAGATATTGTAATTTTATAAGCAATTACTACTAGTCACATTTTGGTTGTTTCTAACTTTTTGGTCAATGCTGCTGTGATGAATGTATCTTTCGCTAAAGCTTTGCTTGCATTTCTCTTTCTTTAGGAAAGATTTCTGAAAGTAAATTTCAAGGTATATTTTAAATGTTTTTACAGCTTACCAAATTGCTTTTCGAAAACATCATGCCAATTACAGACTCATTGGCGTTATATAAAATTCTTGTTTCCTCACCTTCTTACCAGCATTGTAACATTTTTTTTAATTGTGCAATTTATTTTTCATGAACACTTTAAAAAGAGTTTTTACCATCCTCATAATTACTACACACCTTCACTGGAAATATTTTTATTTGACAATAACTCCTTTTTTAAGCTCTTTATTCAGCTAGGTTAACACTAAATTCCTGTGATTTGATATCAAATAGAATTTAGTGACCAAATCTTAAATAAACCATTGAGTTAATCATTTTTTTTCTTATTAAGAGATGCATGTCTGGCCAGGCTCGGTGGCTCAGCCTGTAATCCCAGTACTTTGGGAGGCCGAGGCGAGTGGATTGCCTGAGTCCGCGGATTCGAGACCCACCCGGGCAACTTGGCGAGACCTCATCTCTACAATAAATCAAAAATTAGCCGGGTGTGGTAGTGCATGCCTGTAGTTCCGGCTACTTGGAAGACTGAGGCAGAAGGATCGCTAGAGGCCAGCAAGTCAAGGCTGCGGTGGCTGGGAGCGTACCATTGCACTCCAGTCTGGGTGACAAGAGTGAGACTTCAACTCAAAAAGAAAAGAGAAATATACATGTCTAAAATGACTTTGAATAGACTAACAGACAATAAATGTAGATCCAAGCACCAGATTCTCATTTGAATCTCAGTATTTAACGAAATCAAAGGTAACTCTCAGATACTAGACCCACTGGGGAAAAACATTTCTAGGACTAGCTCTATGAGATGCCAAAAGACTATAAGCCTCTTATACCAGGAAAATTTATTTCAATTTGAAGGGGAAGTCACATAAAAGACAAGAACCAAAGGAAAATATGCCCAATAACTTGAGTTTGAGAAATGCACAATATTTTTCAATAAGATTATGGTCATCAGACCTATCACATGTTACATCGTGCTTTACACAAATTATCTCATTCAGTTTTTACCAGACTCCTGAAATGTAACCATTACTAGTCTCAGTGATAGTGGTAGATAAGAAAACAAGACTTAAGATGGTAAGTAACTTGCCCAAAGTGACAGACACAGTAAATGGCATGGATAGATTTAATAGTTGGGTTTTTCTGACACCAAAATCCTGTATACTTACCTGCTCAGTTATCAGAGACCCCAATGCACAGTTTTCCTAGACTGTTTACTTGGATAAAGATACTGGACTAGAGGCAGAATGCCACAGTAGAATGAGTGTAGGCCTTGGATTTGGACATCCTCAGATTTGAATCTTGCATCTGTAGGCTAAATTCTAACATCTATAATCTTCAAATTCCTTTTTTTATAATGAGCATTTATTTGGTAAACTCTGTCATAGAAGTAGATTCTAAAATCAAACAATGTCTTACTTAAACAACAGAAAGCATAATCCCAATCTCTCCCCTATCAAAAGCCTACTCCATAACTGAAGTACCAAAAACCCATCGACTGTATTACTAAAAGAGAGAAAAGAGTATTTACTAAACTTCCATAGGAAGACTATATCAATCTGGAAGTGGCTAAGTACACATCAGCCTGTCCTCAAGAGTACTACCCATCCAGTCTCTAAAATTAACTCAAAATCTAAACTTAATATGGATACTTCTTTGTTCTTAATAAGACTCAGAAAATTACCATCTATGAAATATACATAGTACTAGTTATAGTATGTCAACCAATATAATCAAAAAAGTAAAGTAGATGCTCTAGATTTGAAAACCAGCACAGGTAATCACTAGATGTAAATAAGAACTTTTAAAAACCATTCTTTAGCTCCAACTCAAAACAAACATTCAGTACTGGAATCTTCAGAATTTTCTAATATCTTGACTATCCTCATCTTCTCTTTAATTGATCTTGAGGCATTCATTTGAGATCACTTCGCTCTAACAATTCTAGATCTTTCTCACTAATAACCTTCTCTCTCTTATTTTTATTTATTTTAAAAATGTGAGGTACAAGTCAGGATTAGGTACCTATATAATCATCGATTCTTCTACTTCCCTTTCATATTCTCTAGATTTTGATAATTTTACTAATTCCTTAAAATCTAAGAAATTCTGTGATTGATTTAATACAGATTGGCCACCTTTCAAATGGGTTTTGTAGATGAACAACTTTTCCAGTTCTCTTTTTTGTAGTTGTTCTTTCCACAATTTTCTGATAGATAGTATTTGCTGTAACAAGGCAATATACAATAACTGGCTTTGACCAATTCTGTGACATCTATCTTGGGCCAGAAGATCAGACTGAGTATACCAATTACTATAAAAAATGATAACTGTATCTGCTGCAGTCAGATTAATCCCCAGGCCACCAGCCCCTGTGCTCACTAGGAAGATAAACACATCTGGATCTGTGTTGAAGCTGTGCATATTTTTTTCTCTCTCCAAGTAAGACATGGACCCATCAAACCAGCTAAAGTTGAAATTTCTAAGATGGCAGTAATCCATCAAAATATCCAACATCCTTGTTATTTGTGGAAAATAGCAGCACCTTGTGACCTTTTTTTGTTTGTTTGTTTGTTTGTTGTAGTTCTGCCAGCATTCAATTCAAAATTAAGAATTTCCCAGAATTTGTTGCTAATTCTTCATCGATCTTAAACTCTTGGGTAATAGGGTCTATAGGGCACTCAATTAAGGATGATGACAACATTTGCTAAGTAGCATCATTGGACTCTGTAGCTTTAAGTTAACTTCATAACTTTAAGGGATATTTACTTCCACAGCAGTTCTTTCTCAGTCCACCTCTAGCTACATTTGACTGATCAATTTTTCCAAATTAGAGAAATAATCTATTTTGCTGTAATTTATTGATTTTCTAGCTCACCGTTTTGGTCTCCAGCAAGACTTAGTTCAACTCTTAGTTTATCACTGGATCCAAACATGTTTGCAGTTGTACAGTTCACAACAGCTGTATAAAAAATCTCATTTCTTGGAAAGTGGTGCATAAACAACTCCACATTTAGGAAGAACTTCAAAAGCAACGTCAGATTTCAGTCTTTGCTATAAGAAAGGTGTTAGAATCTGGTGCAGCATATTTAGTATATTCTGTTCTCTTTCTTTAGCGAAAATATTTTCAGAAGTTTCAGAAAGACTAGTAATGTCAAACCAAGACTCAAAACTTTCCCAATCATCAAGTACATCTGGTAACAAAAAGTTCAGCAATGACCAAAGTTCTGATAAACTGCTTTGCAAGGGAGTACCAATCAAAAAAGTTTGTGGTCAGCATTGAATCTTTTAAACTCCCTGATTAGATGGCACTTCATGTTCTTAATCCTATGTCCATCTACTATTACGTATTTCCAGTATCAATATTGCAATGCATTTTGGTATCTCAACTCTTTCAAATGAAGCGGTTACTACAAGATGAATCTGCAGTGTTCCTTTCTGTTAGTAAAATATTTCTTATCAGTTTTTGACATTCCTCTTGGGTTCCATGATATAACACAGTAGAAATTTCTGGTGTAAATTTTTTGAACTCAGCCACTCAGGAATTATTAAAAAAAAAAAAAGAGAGACACAGACAAAAAAAAGTCCAGGTTCTTCTCTGAATTATCAATGCAATTGGAGCAATGCACTGAACTGTCTTTCCCAATCATATTTCATTTGCTAAAATGCCATTAATTTTATTTCCCCAAAACATCCTAAGTCATTCCATGCCTTCTGCTTGGCACCACCACCTCACCCTTCCTGTAAAGTACTTGAAAGGGTACTGGCTGCCTGGTATATTTCTGAACTGAGTCAAAAAAGAATTAAGTATTCTGCCTAACAGTTTGAGACAATCAATCTTTAATTATACTACTTGTATCTTTATTTTTCTGAAGATCTTCTACACATAGATCAGTAGAGGAGTTGTTTTCATTCTCATTCTTATTTTTATTTTTTTAGCCACAGAAAAAATTTCCTGTTTTGACATGACCTCTGACTATTGCACAATTTCATCTTTCTTCCTCTTTTCTTTCTCAACTTTCCCTTGCATCAACTGAATTTTTACTCTTTGTAACTTTAAAAGTTTCCTTTCTTCTCTCCAGTTTCTTTTTCTGTTCTTCTTCTTCTTGTTGTTCCATTGTAGTCAATAAAAATTTCGAGTACATATTGTTGCCTTTTTCCAGCAAATGTTGACACTATGGTACTGAATTTCTGTAGACTCTCTAGCCCAAGGCATGCGAACCTCTTCTAGCATCTTCCATTCTCTATCTAATCCAGCAACCTCAAGCTGCTCTTCCTCTTCTAGCATGGCTGGGGTAATCATAGAAGGCTCCAGTTCAACCCTTTCTGAAGCTGGTGACCCTGGGAACTGGGTCCTCTTGTTTCAGCATCTACAATGCCACATGCTTATTCATCAAGCTGTGGTGGCCCAGCCTTTTAAAGAAATCCTCAATTTCCTTAAATAGCATCCCAAGGTATTGTGAGCGTTAAATGATACAATGCCCTGGACAGCCCTCAATGTGATGCTCAATATGAGTTAGGTATTATTTTGTATGGATATTACTTATACACCAAGTGGACAAGACTGAAAGAAAACATCTGTATCCAATTGCCACCACCAGAGGGCAGAGCAAGAATTTTTGTGACACCTTTTCCATGCCTTTTTTAATATGGGAAACTAGAATTTGATGCAAATGCGTAACATCACTCACTAACCCTTAGATCTTGAGAGGGGGCTCGAATGACTTAAAAAGAGAAGAAACAAAAATATGCAAAAGACATAGATGAAGAAAAATTTAAACATCATTATATTAATTCAATGCATATAATTTATGTATTCAATTAAATAAATATCATTGAAGCAAGAAAGTCTGGCAATGAGGAAACACTTAAAGTAATTCTGAGGGTTTTTAAAGTTGGAAAAGTAACCAGAAATATCCTTACAAGTATTCTAAAATACGATGTAGAAATAAAGAGAAGAAATTGGAAGATAGAAAATTTATACAGCTAGTACAATTCTTTCTCTGTTAAGCACAGCAAGTGGGAAAATGTTTTCCAGAAACAAAGTAGTAAATCTGAAAAAAATCGCAGAAGTGAGAGTATGCTGAAGGGATGAAGGAGACAAAACTCTTACAGTTGAAATTATTCCTTAAATACGGTTATTCCTGAGTTATCAAAGACTATTCAGGGAATGTACTTGCCAAAGAAAATAAAATCAATCATTTCTCACTTCTTGTCAGTGTTTTACTCAATGTTACCTACTCGACATTAATGTATACATTTCCTCCCTAAAGGCAGTGTGAACTGGGGGTCAGATGTATCTGTGACCAGCTTAGTGCCATAGATCTCTTTCAGAAACACCAAATCCATCAGTGTTTGAAAGGAACCAGTAGCCAATCATTGTTAAAGAAGCTTGTTTTAATGATGCTTGACATGCAAATTGGTACTCTGCAAGGTGAATTTTGCTCCTTAATTACTTGATCTTTCAAACAAAAATCAAGTCCTGAGTTATTTTCTACCTCATTAGCCAAAAATGACTCCCCTAGTCAATACAACAGACAAATCCTCATAACCACTAAATCCAGGGCAGTAACAAGTATAATAGACTTCTGGGAAGATTGCCATGGAGCCTGAGCTGCCATTAGGCAGTCTGGCCTCACTCCATGACCCTTTTCAGGAGTGCAGATACTCTGACACCTCTGATACCTACAGGCTTTGTAGAGAGGGCCCCCCTAACTGCCTATTACGA
Organism: Carlito syrichta; assembly: GCF_000164805.1. Taxonomy (NCBI): domain Eukaryota; kingdom Metazoa; phylum Chordata; class Mammalia; order Primates; family Tarsiidae; genus Carlito; species Carlito syrichta. Next base: position 309,763 of record NW_007248256.1, read on the forward strand.
AGCAGAAGTCCATGCAATGGGTCTTTCTGCCCAAGGGCTCATGTCTCCTAGAGATCTACTTAGTGGTCCCAAATGCTCATCTGAGATTCCATCTGATGCATCAGAATCACCTGAGTGTGTCTGTGGGGGTGGGGAGGGTTTGGGGTCAATTACAACTACATATTTCCAGGTCCAACCTCAGGCCTAGCAAGAATCCATACTTTATAAGTTTTGGTATAATTTGCTACACGGTCATAGTACATAGAATTCCAACATAGTGAGCTCCATATTTAGACTTAACTAACATTTGGTGATATTCGAGAGAAAAAATGTATCCATACTGAGGTAAAGTGACTTATCAGTATTTATCAAGCTTTTCCCCTCAAAGCACCCCTAAATAAAATTATATGACCACAGATATAGAGGTAATGCAAAATTTATTTGTAATCTCCTGTTTCATCTTTAAAATTTATGGAATTTTGATTTTGTCCTATATGTTTTTTCTTTTTTTCCATCAGTTTAGGTTTGATCTCCAGAAAGGTATGCTATTCCCTCCCCTACCCTGGGTGGTTGCATATGATTATCTCAGCATGAGAAGTACAAATTTGAGTACTATTTCACTCGGAGCTTTTCTTGGATTATCAGACTTGGCCTACAGTGAAAGGATGAATCTCTAATTGCAAAATCTAGTATCCATGGTGGAAAGCAATTTTGATGGGCAGGGGAATTATATTTCTGCAAAATCATGAAAAAAAGCTGACAACTACTTTGCCCAAGAGTAAAACACAGGTTCAGTGGGGTTCAGTGGCTTCTGATACATAGCAAAAGGAATTAGGGGTCAATTATCTAATTTTTCCCTGGATTGACAAATCTGAGTTGTTCAGAACGAAACTTTAATACCATAATTCCCATACATACAAATGTGTTCCTTTCCAAGAGTGCATTTGTAAGTCCAATTTATTATCAAGCTCAACAAAGTCAGCCTAGGTACCCAACTAACATAGTCAGCTATATAGGTTGTAGGTTTATAATACTTTTAACACAAATAATACATAAAAACAAACAACAAATTTAAAAAATTGTATAATCTTACAGTATAGTACCTTGAAAATTATAGTAGTACAGTACAACAGCTGGCATACAGAAGCTGACATTGAGTAAATAGGTAAGAAGTGTGACAGTACTGCACTCTATACAGTATTGTACAGCAAAGTATAAAAAAGCACAACCACTTGTAGAGGATGCACACATGTGACAATGAACGCCAGACATATGAACTGACTTACATGACTGGACACGTGAACACATGTCTACATTGTTTAAAGTTTACAACTTGAAGGTAAGGGACTTACTGTATAGCAAAATCTAATAATATAATTTATACAACATATTTTAGGGAGAAACATTCTTGGTATCACTTTGTCTACAGTGGCTATGAGATCACTGTCCAAGAAAAATACAAACAAATTTGCTGTTTATTTTTTAAAATGGTGTGATGTGATCTTTACTGTTAAGTATTACTATATAAGCCATAAGAAGACTGGCACTGTCCCAGGGAGAATCCCATTAGAAAATTTTCTGTTCACTTCATGTCAGGTATGAGCTACCCTGCATGGTGTCACTTAGAGTGTGTTTCACTGCAAATAACAAAATCTAGCTCAATATAAACTTTAGATATAAAGTTTTTTAAAAATCCAATATAACAAAATCCCAGAAGTGGAATGGGTTCTATAATTGAGATAGTGACTTAACTGTGTCATCAGGACCTAGGATCCTCTGAGCTTTGGGGTCTACTCCATCCACAAACAGGCAGTCAGACAGCTTCAGCAGAACCAAGCTCACATCCAGACAAAATAGCACAAAGAAGAAAAGAGAATATCTCCTTCTAGGACTTTATCTCAATTGAGAGACCTTTCCCGAAATGATATCCCTGACTCTCAACCAGCAGCAGCAGCAGCAGGTTTCATGCGTATCATTGACCAGAGTCTGATCATATGCTCTACTCTGTACCCATCACTGGCCAAGAGACCAGTGGGCCCTTGGTTGGCTTAGACTAAGCATCTAGAGTGAAATGGATGTTGAGAGTCCATTGCAATGTTCATTCCATTCTCCCTCCAGCTCTGCCTTTACCTTTCCCACTCTCTTCTATCAAACAGCAGCTGATAGCTGACACTTTGCAATGGCTCTCCACCCTGGGTGCCCAGTAGAATCGCCTGGGAAACATTTTTGTTTGTTTGTTTGAGTTGGAATCTCACTCTGTCACTCATGCTGGAGTGCAGTGACACACTCACAGCTACCGCAGCCTCGACCTCCTGGGCAAAGGCCATCCTTCCACCTCAGACCTCCAGGTAGCTGGAACTACAGGCACACACCACCACGCCTGGCTAATGTTTTGATTTATTGTAGAGACGAGGTCTCACCCAGTTGTCCTGGGCTAAGGCAATCCTCTCACCTCGGCCTCCCAACGTGCTGGGATTATAGGCATGAGCCACTGCACCTGGTTGTTTTTAAATACCAAGCCTAGGCCTCATCCCAGATCAATTATAGTGAAATATCTGAAGATGAGGCCAAGTGATCCCAGTTTGTCCAGGATTATAGCAAGTTAGGGATGGAACCAAATCTCCTGACTTTCCGTTCAATGTTCCTTCTACTACTGGCTTCTACTATCTTACTCCATGCAATTCCATACATGTAAAAATGAGTTGGCTAATTAGCCTAACATTCTACAAATCTTCCTTTCTGTGAGAAAAACAACAAAGAAGGTTGTTTTATATAAAAATTCCTCCTCCCCAACTTTCCTTCTTTTTAGATTTATTCAGAAATAACTAAAGGAAAAGATTTGCATTTTATAGCCCCTAATGTAGATTTGCAGTAAATGAATCTTTTACAACATTCTTTCACAGAAAGTTCATATTTTACCATAATCTGGCATATTATGACATGCATGGATTCACTACTTTGTAATAAAACATTACCGAGTTTTTTTTTTTAAGTTCATTCCTTGGTGTATTTTAAAATAGATCTCAGAGCACTCACATCTAAGCCCCTATATGACAAAAGGAAAAGCCACACAGCCCCTCCTGATGTCTCTTCATGGGGAAAAGGGAAACAAGCATAATAATTCCTAGTTTCATTCAAAAATCAAAGATGGATTTAAAAAGCTAAAAGTCAACCAAGTTCTGTTCATGACATCCTAAAATTTCAAATTGTTTATTTCAACTCTTCTTTATCTCACCTCAAAATAGACATAGTTTGTGTAAAGATGTCGAAAAAATGGAAAATACGTTCAAATGTTTAAAATTTGCTGGAACAGCCGGGCTCGGTGGCTCAGCCTGTAATCCCGTGCCTTTGGGAAGCTGAGGTGAGTGGATTGCCTGAGCCCGCGGGTTCGAGACCCACCTGGGCAGGCAAGACCTCATCTCTACAATAAATCAAAAAATCAGCCAGGGGTGGTAGCCATACCTGTAATTCTGCCTACTTGGAAGGCTGAGGCGGAAGGATCGCCGGAGCCCAGCAGGTCGAGGCTGCGGTAGCCGGGAGCGACCACTCCAGTCTGGGCGACGGTGAGACTCCAACTCAAAAAATAAAAACTTTGCTGAACCAAATGAAGAATAATCAAAAGAGACTGGGGCAAAGGAGTGCTGCTTCATCCATCTAGAAACCACACCAAGCCAAGAACCCCGCCTGTGAGCGGATGGTCTCATAAAAGGAAAGGACAACCGACCTCTCCCTCAGGCTGGTCCCAACTGAAGTGGGAGGAAGGAGCACACTTAAGTAAAAAGCCTGCTAAATATTTCATACACCAAGTTTCTAAAGCCCTTTCTATCTTTACAGTTCTGATTGCTTCCTGCCTTTCGCTTTTTTTTTCTTCCTTGCCTCCCTAAGGAAATGGTCCTCCCTCCCTCTCGCGGTTTTCTCTCTCACACCCAAAGTAACTGTTTCTCAAACTGTTTTACAATTGCCTGCTCGACCTTTCTCTAACATAACTTTTCTTACTAGTCAACTATTCAGTTCAGGTCTTCCTCCTGGTTTTTCAAATGTCTCACCGTTGTCATTGCAGCCTCTGGTCACCCACTCTTGAAGTCATTCATTCCTCGATGTCCTTTCTCCTCCTTCCCGACACCCAGGCCTCATCACTTCCACTACTCATTTCCGAGGGCAAGAACGGAACACAAACTTTAGGTTCATGCACCTGCAGTGAGCCTCGGGCTGCCTTTCATCCAATGTCCCCCATTTCCAGATTTGTGACCATGGAAAGTCGTTTAACCTCTCTGTGACTCAGCTTCTTCTTCTGCAAAAGAGATTCAGTGATACCTTCATGGGTTGTTGTGAGGATTAGATACACTGAGCACTAGAAAAGTGAGCACTGCATAAATGTTTGCTACTATTTAAGTTCAGGGTCTTATTGTTACACATCTGTACCTCAGTATCATCCTCCTTGTTCAGTTGAGTTGAGGCCTTAATATTTCTTCAGTGCAACTCCCACACTTCCCAAAGGACAACCCTTCTACTACCACTCCACTGCTCAAGTCAGTGGTTTTCAGTTGACACAGAGGTTTGATCCAGCCTCCATAACTGACACCTACAATAGGCTCAATCTGCACTTCCAACTTTGTGTCCCACTACCAGTTTTTGCCAACTCCGGCTCCACGAGGTCACAGCCCATTCCTTGTTTTTTGGTTTTATGGTTTTTGTGTTTGTTTGTTTGCTTGTTTTGAGTCAGAGTCGCACTCTGTCACCCAGGCTGGAATGCAGTGGCATGCTCACAGCCACCTCAGACTCGACCACCTGTGCTTAGGCTTATCATCCACCTCAGTCTTCCAAGTAGCCAAAACCATAGACACATGCTACCACACCCAGCTAATTTTTTTGATTGATTGTAGAGATGAGATCTCACCAAGTTGCTCAGGCTGGTCTCGAACCCCTGGGCTCAGGCAATCTTTTCACCTCCAGCTTCTAATGTGCTGGGATCACAGACGTGAACCACCACGCTGGCCCTATTTCTTGTCAAACTGCATCCACCTTCCCTCTTCCTTTGCTCATATTCCTCCCTCCCCACCAAGTCCTCTACTTGACTCTGAGCTATTTCAAACAAATATTTTAAATCAGATAGAATAATATAACAAATTTATCCTCCACTCAATGCTGTTCATCCCAAACTTTTTGCCACACATGCTTCAAATGTCTTTAAAGACAGAAAATGTTATCAGTATAACTGTGTACCCCTCCTCTGAATACTGTCCCCCTCACAACATCCCCAGAGGTAACCACTATCCTAGAGATAGTGTCTGTGATTCCTGTGCATTTAAAAAAATATTACCCATCAAAAAAAAAAAAAGTCTGAGAAACTGTCATAGCAAAAAGGAGCCTAACAAAACATAACAACTAAATGTAATATGATATCCTAAATGAATCTTGGAATAGAAAAAAAAGACACTAAGAGAAAAACTAAGGAAATCTGAACAATGTGTAGATTTTAGTTCATAATAATGAATCAATATTGGTTCATTAATTGTGACAAATGTGTTGTGTTATTAATAATAGGGGAACTGGGTGTGGAATATTTAGAAGCTGTACCATTTTTGTAATTTTTCCTTTAAGTCTAAAATTATTCTAAAATAAGGTTTTTAAAATTATTATCATCTATGTACATAATTATTGACAACATATAATATTGTTAGTTTCCCAAGTAATATGAATGATATCAAGCTGTGCGTTTTATTATACAACTTGTTTATTCATTGGTTAGTCTCCAATGCCCCAACACCATTCTATTCCCTGTCCTTCTCCATGAAGATGTGCCCCAAAAGGTGGACTCGCGTGGACTGCATCTTCAAACTCCATTGCTGGATTGGATTTGTCTGTTGGGAAACAACAAGAGATTGAAGAGTGACAGTCGAGAAAGTACGGTTAGGTAGGCAGAATACTGCCCTTCCCAAGATGTTCATGTCCTAATCCTCAGAAGCTGTGGATATGTTACCCTACACGATAAAAGAGACATCACAGATGTGATTATTTAAGGATCTTCAGGTGAGGAGATGATCTTGGATTATCTAGGTAGGCCCAATATAATCAGAAAGGTTCTTATAAGCGAAAGGCAAAAGGATCAGAGTTAGAGTGTTTAGAAGATGACACACTGCTGGCACTTCTAAAGATGGAAGAAGGAACCATGAGTCAAGGAAGGGAGATGGCTTCTAGAAAGTAGAAAAGTCATGGCAATAGATTATCCTCTAGAACTTCCAGAAGGAATTCAGTCTCACTGATACTACCTTGATTTTTGCCCAATGAAACCCATTTTGGATTTTTGACCTCCATAACTGTCACATAATAAGTTTTAAGATTTTAATCACTAAGTTTCTGGTACTTTGTTATACCACTTACTGGAAACTAATATGTGTATGATACTTATTGCCCCTGGCTGGCTGCATTTCTGGCCATGGCTTTATTTTTGGTGATCACCTTGTTCTTGCAGGCTTTCTTTGGTGGCTTCAGGCCTTCCTGGGTTCCATTAACACTTCCTCCCCCAAGCCCCTTATCACTTCAAGCCCAGAGGTTGTAAAGATTTCCCACTGTAACTAGTTCCTGAGTGTTTTTCCAGCCCTTTGGATCCATTCACCCATCTGCTTCTCTGGATGTAGTATCTTCATTGAGTCACCTTCAGTTAAACTTTATAGGCATGCCATGTTTTCTGACAGGACCTGACACACATACTTTCTTCTCTCTCCATTATGTTTTTTTTATGGTATATCCATGTTGACACATGTAGCTCTAGTTCATGTAATATAACAGGCATATTGCATTCTCTTCTATAAAATGCCAAATTTTATCCATTCTCTTGTAGATGGACAATCAGGTAGATTTCAGTTTGACTCATTAAACTTTCTTGCACATGTATCCTTGGGTAGAAAGGTCATATTTTCTCTAAAATGTAAAATTGCAGGTGGAATTACTGGGTCTTTGATTATATATAATTTTCAGTTTTATTAAATATGACCAATTGGCTCTCATCATCCAGAAAGCCGGCCTTGACTTTCCCAGCTGTAATGTGTTCTGTTTCCTCCAGATTCCCCTAGCACTTTTTTTTTTTTTTTAGTACCATTCATTTTGCACTTGGACTCCCACCCTTTTTTGCTTTGATGTGGATGTTTGTGTCTCATCTTCCCTGAAAGAATTATGTTTTCCTGTGTCTTTCTGTAGCAGATTATGTCTGTAACCTGAACAATAACTATCAGTGCATCTTTTCCCCAACCAGTTGCTCTTTTTGACTTATCTCCTTTTATTAATGACACCAAAATTCTCTCGGCCACAAAGTCCTGAGGCCTCAGGCAACTTAATTTTTTAAAACCTTTCCTCTACTAAGTTGTCATGTACTAAGGATGTATGGTCCCTGTAGCTGGTGGCCATAAATCCATAGCTCTTAAATGCAGGCCTTCATTCCATTCTCACTGTTGCTTCTTTGGTCTATTGCTTATCCTTTGGACTTCTGGAATAACTCCAGACAGTCCTGGCTTCACTCAAGATGCTGGTTTCCCCTTCCAAAGTATGCTGTGTGTTTCATTAGGTAATAATACATCCTATGACAGCACAGCTCTCATTAGACAAAAATGCCTTCCTAGGATAGCATCCCTTTCTGGTTCATACACTTCAAGGCTCAGAACTGACTCCAGAGCTCTCCAGTGGGCATTTAATTTCAGTCAAACCCTAGACCCAATCACTCCTCTCTCATTCCTCCAACCTTTACAACTGGGCAAATACCTTCTTCTCCAAATATGTGTCATCATTTTCCTGCATCTGTATTTTCATTCATGCTCTGTCTCTTATCTGGAAGACCTTCCTTTTTATAGATTGAAATTTTCCCCCCTGCTGAGATCTTTTCAAATGTTACCTACTTTAGGAAGTCATTCCTTCCTGTTCCTTTCCCATCTTTACTTCCTGCCATGGAGCCTCTACCACCATATTTAGATATCTTCCCTCCCTCCTTGGAATCTTACAGACCCTCTAGCTAGTAGTTTCTCTTGGTTTCTTTAATGGACTTAGCTTATTGTTTCCAGCATTATGTCAGGTGTTTCTTTCCATCAATTTTTGTCCACCTGTAGAAGACAGAGACAATGTTTTAATATTTTAAATTCTCCCATGGTACCTACCATTGGGTTGCATATACAATAGATGCCCTATTAATATACATTTATGAACAAGAGAAAACTGAGGAACAAACAGAATCTATTGGGGTGATAGAAATCATAGAACTGAATGAAACTTCCAGGATCATTCAATCCAACTCAAACTCTATTCTTTCTGAAATCCTTTCAGTGTCTCCTTCATTCTCTTAGAACAAAGTCAAAATTCTCAGTATGGCCTAGGAACTCCATGACTGGGCCTCTGCCTTCCCTTGGCCTGGCGCTAGGTCCCTCGTCTTGTTCCATGGCAGGTTTGCTTCTGCCTTTCATCATGCTGCTGGTTCCTTCTCCACTTTGCTCTTCCTCCATGCTTCACTAAAAAGCTCATACTTATCCCTCAGGTCTCAGCTTTATTCACTTCACTTGCTTCACTCATTCATTCCACAGTACTCGTTAGGTGCCCACTCTGTGCCAGGAACCCTTGTAAGTACTGGGGATAAAACAGGGAACAAAGCCTGCCAAGATCTCTGCCCTCATAAGGCTTACATGCTTCCTCCTGGAAGTCTTTCTTGCCACCTACCCAACATACTTATCCTAGGGCTGTTCACTTTTATTAGATGCTGTCACAGAGCCCTGGATCCTTCCTCTGTAGTGTTTATCAAAATTATAAGTGCTTACTGATCGATTTAATTATTTCATGAATGATTCCTTTCCTCAGTATAAAAGATTCCTGAGGACTAGGTCATTGTGTCCCTTCTTCTCTTTGGTGTCACCCACACCAAGCTCACTGCCAGGCACATTTCTGCACATTTCTTGCATGACTGAATAAAGTAATGAAATCAAACCCCTTTCTATACAAGTGAGGAAAACCACAGTCCCAAATTTGGGGTGAGTGGTGGGTCACCAGCCTCTGCCCACAGCTTAATGAGGTAGGAGCTAGATTAGGACCTGGGCCATAGAACTCCCAATCCGGTACATGTTTTACTTGAATACACTTGAAATGGAAAAGGCAAAGTAAAGGAATCAGGAAAGAGTGGGGGCAAAAGTGAAAGAGGAAAAACATATGCTAAAATGAGAAAACATTACAAATATTTTTTGTAAACCAGATATAAGAGAAGAGCAGAAAAAGGGAAGACGTGTTAATGGATGCAGAGACAACTGGTACCAACAACTCCAAGAGGAGATGGTCAGCAGTATCACTCTGTGTTTCCCTCTGGGCCCTTTCCCATAATTTTTTAGTGAGGTTTTCTGGTTTTTTTGTTTGTTTGTTTTTTGAAGGTAGTTCAGCACCCATAACCTTTGATTCCCCTTCCCAAGGGTGCTGCACAGTGCCCACTTGTCCCTCCACATCTACTCTCTACTTTTATCTACCTTGCTCTGTGCTTGACAGACTGACCTCCAGGGACTGCACTGTGGGCTCCCTGGCCCTCTAGCTTCTGATTGAATTCAGGCAACAGGAAGCAGCAGCAGGAAACTGAAAGGTGAGAAGAGAAAGGGACCAGCATCCCACCTCCAGGCCATGAGTTAGAATAGCTGCCTTCCTCTGCATGATGCCACAGCTTGTACAGTACAGATCATGCCACACTTTACTAGTAGCCCCTTATCCTTTCAGATCTGGGAGTGGTGACCTCCCATAGTTGTGGGCACTGGGGAGCATACTGTCCCTTGTTGGTTTTCTATACACCTACTTCTAGCTCTATCATTACAGTAGCTTTTCATTAAACTCTTTTGGATCATCCCAGTTGAGAGTGCTATCTATTTCCTGCCAAGAATCTGAATAATAAATCAGATTTGGAGATTTCCCAATGTTAAGAGGTAGAGACAGACTTCCTTACGGAAGCCCAATGCTCATTTTTTCAGCTTCCCTTGCAGCTAGGTTCTGCCAATGGGGTGTGCCCACCCGAGAGTTTAAATATGAAGCTGGAATGGTGAAAGGATAAACTGTACCAAATCTGTTCTGGAGAGGAGACTGCAATTCCTATAGAGCAATTTCTAGCTCTATAGGTTCCAAGTCCTGTTTTTCAACCTTTTCAAGGGTTCTGAGAATAATTTCTTCTGCCTAACCAAGCCAGACTGAGAATAATTTCTTCTGCCTAACCAAGCCAGACTGAATTCTATTGTTGGCAGCTGAGAACCATGACTGATAACACCCTTTGCTCGACCCCTTAACTCTTGATCCCTGACTGATTCTCCTGATTTCTTTTCTCATCTTAGGTTAACTTTGGGTTGGCTTTGTGGGGTTTTAAAAATAGCTTTATTTATTTTTTATGAACAAATATATAACAAAAACATAAGGTACAATGTGATGTTTCAACACATGTACACATTGTGGAATGATCAAACCAGCTTAACTAGCACATCCATCACCTCAAATATTTATCATTTATTTGTGATGAGAACATTTAAGATCTTCTCTTTTAGCTATTCTGATATATACATCACATAATTATTAACTACAGTCACCTTGCTGTGCAATAGAACACCAGAATCTATTTCACCTAACTGTAACTTTGTACCTGTTGACCATTGATTCCCCTGTACTCATTTGTGGGAACAAGAGTGCCTTTATCTAAATGCTAATCTTCCATGAAACTATGAAACTTCTGACTAACCCTAAGTTCAGTAATGCCTCCAAGATGTCTAGTTGATCTTTATGTAGGAATACCTATTAATCATAAGTTTTATCCAGAACAACTCTCACTGTTGCAGAAGTTAGACACTCACACATTCTTCCAGGGTATGTATACTTTTCCCTAAGATCCAAGCACAGGTTCTGAAGGTTGCTGTGCTGAGATCTACGTTTTATATCTGGCCAAGACCACACTTCCATCCGTAAGTTTCCCTAATAACTCATCTAAAACCAACAAACTGGATTTGCCTGCCAGTAGGTCACATTACATATATGGTCATTTCATGGAACAATGTCCATTGTCCCTAACCCATGCCAGTCTCTGATAACTACTATTCTTCTCTTTACTTCTCTGAGTTTGTCTTTCTTAGATTCCACATATAAATAACATCATATGGTATTTGTCTCTTTGTGTCTGGCTTGCTTCACTTATAATGTGTTCCAGATTCATCCATGTTCATCATGTTCAGACCGTCATCATAGAGATTTTTTTCTGTTTGTTTTATCTTGTTTTGTTTTTCAGTACTTTTATAGTTTCAGGTCTTACATTTAAGTCTTTAATTTTTTTTTTTTGAGAGACAAGACCTTACTCACTCTGTAGCCCAGGCTGGCGTGCAATGGCATGATCACAGTTCACTGCAGCCTCAAACTCCTGGGCTCAAGCAATCCTCCTGCCTCAGCCTCCTGTGAAGCTGGCATGACAGGCAAGTACCACCATACTCAGCTGATATTTTTATTTTTTATTTTTGTAGAGCTCGGGTCTTTCTATGTCACCCAGTCTGATCTGGAACTCCTAGCCTAAAGTGATCTTTCTACCTCTAGCTCTCAAAGCATTGGGATTACTGGTGGTTTGAGCCACACTGTGCCCAACCTTTAAATCATTTTGAGTTGATTTATGTATAAGGGGTAACATAAGGCATTCATTTTCCTTCTTCTGCCTGTGAACATTCAGTTTTTCCAGCACCATTTATTGAAGAGTTTGTGTTCTTAGCATCTCAGTAGAAAGTCTATTGACCATAGACTTGTGGATTTATTTCTGAGCTCTCTGTGCTATCTAGTGTATTTGTTTTTATGCCAGTACCATACTGTCTAAGTTACCATAGCTTTGTAATATATTTTTAAATGTGGTAATGTGATATCTCCAGCTTTGTTCTTTTCAATCAAGATTGCTTTTGCTATTTGTAGTTTCTGCAAATTCATAAGAATTTGAGAATTGTCTTACATATTTCTGTGAAGAATAACTGAATTGTGGTGGAGGTTGCATTAAATCTGTACATCACTTGGGATAATAGAGATATTTTAACAATATTAATTCTTCTAATCCACAACCACAGAATATCTTTGCAATTATTTGTGTCATCTTCAGTTTATTTTATCAATGTTTCATTACTTCTTTGGTCAAATTTACATCTACGTATTTTATTTATTTATTGGATATGATTGCATATTGGATTATTTTCTTAATTTCTTTTTCAGTTTGTTGTTAACATATGTATAGAAAGTCTATTGATTTTGTGCCCTGCAACTTTATTAAATTTGTGTACCAGTTCTATCCATTTTTTGGTGGCATCTTTAAGATTTTTTGTATATAAAATCATGTCATAAGCAAACAGAGACAATTTTACTTCAACCTTTCCTATTTGCCTTTTCTTTCTTTCTCTTGCCTAATTGCTCTGGCAAGGACTTCCAGTACCATATTGAACAGAAATCTTTTTTTTTTAATTTTTGTTTTGTCACCCAGGCTGATGTGCTACAGTGGTATGATCAAAGCTCACTTCAGTCTCAAACTCTTGGGCACAAGTAAGCCTCCCACTTCAGCCTCCCAAATGGTTAGGACTGCGGGTGCATATCACTATGCCCAGTTAATTTTTTTTTTTTTGGAGTTGGAGTCTCACTCTGTCGCCCAGACTGGAGTGCAGTGACTGCTCCCGGCCACCGCAGCCTCGACCTGCTGGGCTCCGGCGATCCTTCCACCCCAGCCTTCCAAGTAGCTTGGAACTACAGGCGCACGCTACCACGCCCGGCTAATTTTTTTGATTTATTGTAAAGATGAGGTCTCGCCAAGTTGCCCAGGCGGGTCTTGAACCCGCGGGCTCAGATAATCCACTCACCTCAGCCTCCCAAAGCGCGGGATTACAGGCTGAGCCACCGAGCCTGGCTCAACTAATTATTTTTTATTTTTTATAGAGACAGAGTCTCACTATGCTGCCTATATTAACCAGGCTGGTTTTAAACTTCTGGCCTTAAGCACCCTTCCCAACTTGGCCTCCCAAAGTGCTGGGAATATAGGCATGAGGCACCACACCTGGCCTTCTCCTCATCTTAGAGGAAAAGCCTTCAATTTTCCATCACTGAGTATGATCTTAGCTATGGGCTCCTCATACATTGCTCATACTGTGTTGGCGAACATTCCTTCTACAACCTCATTTGTTGAGAGTAGGTTTGACGTTAATACCCCCCATTCCTACATAGGAAAATCGTTTTCTTTGTTTCCAATCACAAAGATTGAGCTTACATAACTTGACTTTTAAAAAATGATAAACCTGCAAAGTAGATCACTTGGAAATTAGAAAGAGAGAGTTGCTCACTACGTGGCCTGCAGGAGGTTCTGAATTCAAACATCCTTCTCCTCCCATTAACCCTGGCCTGAGTCTGCTCATTAGTGATTTCAGGAGAAACTCTATTCCTGACTTCTTGCCCTCACAGTCTATAAAAGTTAACCATGAGCAGTTACACTGACAGAAGTATTTCTGACCTTGGCATTGACTGCTCTGCAGAGGAGGCTGAGTAGGTCTCAAAATGAAAAAAAGGAGAAAACTCCTTCTAAATAACATATGTCAGCTACATTGTTACCCACATTCTGTGGGTTTTCACTGTACACAAGTAATAAAAGAACATATGTGGCCATGAGCACACCAGTATGTTAGCCCAAGGGACTACAGACTATATACCAATTTCTTTTTTTCTAACGAAGTGCTCAGAGACTGGACATCGAAGGATTTCATTTTCAACTTGGCATTCCTTACTGTGGATCTCAAGCCAGTCATCTCATTTCACACAGGCTTTAAGTAATAAGTGAATTTATCCACATCTGGAAGGTAGAGTAAGCAGCACATAATTGCTTGAGAACAGTCATCGGCACCTGCTAATCATTACCACAGGTTTTCCTATATTTTCTCTCACAACCCACCATCACTTTATACTCTAACTAGCAAGAGGTTTAAAATTCATCTGGTTAAATTCTTCCATTTTATGGATAAGACAACTGGAATCCAGACGTGTTAAATGCTTGCCCAAGTCAGACAGCTGCTAAAAGGCAAACCCAAATGCCAACCTACATCTTTTTTGACTCTGAGTGAATATGCTTTCAAAACTCAGGAATTTAACTCTCCAAATAACAGGAAAAATAATAGTTTTCGGTCTTTATTGAACAGAGGTTTTTCAAAAACCCAAAGATTCATTACATTTGTCTAAAGAACTAATCTTCTGTAGGAGGGAAAAAAAGAAGGAATAATGTGCCATTTACATTTTAGATATGGGGAAATTGAACAATTGAAAGTAACTTTATGTTTTTGGCTAGAGTAGCAAATCAAGCCAAGTGACAGAGGCATGACTCTGGCAGATCAGGGTTCTACACACACAGCTTAGGAGGCCGAGCGCTAAGAGGCCTAGAATATGGCCATTCTGTCAGATCTTGCTTCATAACTCACTGTCCGTGGGATCTCCACATGTCAGAATTTCATTTCCTCATTTGTAGTATAAGGACAAAAGGGTACCTACCTTACATGGTTATTGTGAGAACTGATACATTTAGGATCTAGTATGCAATCGGTGTTTCTATTAGATGATGTTAGCTGTGACCCTTATCAACAAAAGAACCTAATAAACAAAGAAAGATCTAAGAACTCACACAGGGCTGGTCTTTGGAATCACCTAGATCAAAATGTGGTCGATGGGAAGGGAAATGAAACGAGCTTGCTCCCAAAAGCCACTAGAGGGAGCTCTCTAGTCAGTCTGGAATGGACCGGCCCCTCACAGAGGAACATTCTCATCGGGTACCAGCAAAACAGGGCCAACAGCCTAACCCCAACACCTTGAGGCAGAGGCCCATGGGATTTGCAAATCAGGTCTTCTCCTGGAGCCGAAGTTTCTGTGGGAAGGCAGCTTAGAGTTTGTCTCTGAACTGCCTCTCCTTTTCAATGCAAACGGCCTGAAACTACTGTCTTCCACTATGGTCAGGACTCAGTTGTGAAGAGGCTGATAATACACGACAGGAGATTGTGTGTGTGTCTGCTCCAGAGAGACAGATAGAAAGGTGGTGAAGTCACAGTTACCCCTTGATAATGGCATCACAAGTATGCATTTCTAAGTGGGGGGATGGAGGGGAAATAAGAGACCTGCTGGGAGTATGAAACCTCACCTCAAGGAACCTCACCCATCATGTGTTCTTCTAGAACTGCAGAGTCCAGGGCTGAGGAAGAGGGAGCAGTGTGCATCTCCAAACGGCGCAAACTGCAGCCTGCTCAGGTTCACTTTAGGCAGAACATGTGTGTTCTCTTTAGGGTGAAGCAGGAGAGATACCCTGGACCAAGGCTGGAGGAGGCACCTGCTCTCATCCCAGCCACATGTCTCTGCCCCACTGTGCCACCCTCATTCTCCTCAGCCCTTCTCAGGAACAATCTTCAGAGACCCTCTCCTCCCTTTACCAAATCCAAAGTGTTGGGAAATCTGATTTCACTGTTTACTTTTCAGTTTGATTTCAGAAGATCATTGGCTCTCCCAGAAGCATTGATGTCTTAAAACCTAGCTGTAATTTTTTTACGTACAGGCTTTCTTTTCCCTGCCTCTTTTTAGCTTCCGCCTTACAGCATCTTAAAGTGATGTTGAGTGTCACCTTAAGTCCAGAACAGTCCTCACCATCAGACTGAAGTACCTCGCTCACTGCTTCTGTGAATTTCCAAGGGCAAAAATATGAGGAGTTTCTGAGTTGAAGATGGTCTCTCTGACGTCCTGCTCGCCAGCACCTCCCGTCATTAAGCTCCTGTCCTCAGCGGGGTCCATCCTGACAGTAGGTACTTCTGACTCTGGTGGGGAGAGAGGGGTAAAAGCAGTGGGAGACCACAAGCCGACTCTCGGGTCAGGGAGCAGAGCATCCAGCAGCCTCTGAGAGAAGCTTCTCTCAGAGAGGGCCCAGGCCTTGCCACAAGGGTGAAGGCTCAGCCTGCAGGTCTACTGCTGTTTTCTCTCTTCTAATCCAAGGCCAGACCTTCATTCTGGTCCCTTCGCCTTTGGAGCAGCCGAACCATTACTCTGCTGGCCTCATGTCCAAGCTCTTTGACTTTTGGGTGCAAATGATGTCTGGACCACTGCTGGCCTTAACTTGGCGGCCAGTCCTCTGGCCTCTGCCCACAGGAAGAGTGAGTCACTTTGCTCGGGTTGTGTCCTTCCTGTTTGCTCTCCATCTCCTCTCCTGTTTTCCTCCTGGACTCTGACACCGGGCAGCCCCCCGCCCCTCTCGCTGGACCTACAGACCTGTTCAGCCTCTTTTTGCCTTAGAAAAATCAGTTTTGTAGAAGTCCATTAACACCTTGACACGAATTCCTTCCAAGTACGAGTGTTTTTGATTTGGGTGCCCACCTCCAAGTCATAGAGCCCCCTTCCCATGCTCTTCGACAGGGATTTGTAGTCGAAATTTGTGGAAATGTGTGTAGTAGAAATGCATGTAGAAGGAACCAAAGTTTTTCCCTGGGAAGCCCCGATAATCTCACCTTGATGTTATAAAAACATTGGAGCCTACAAGTGCTTCTTGAGTTGGGGGTGTTGCTGGGTTTGTTGCTTTTTCAACCACAAGTTTCTTTCCTTCCTTCATAAACCATACCACAAAAATAAACAAATAAACAAAAAGCCCACACAAGCCATCCTGTCTTGGATACGCCTCCCTGGGGTTAGTACGTGCTGGTTTTTACGTATCTGAAAAACTCCTCCATCACCCACCCTAAATTCTGACCTCATTCCTGGCCACTCTGGGATCTACATATTGAGAGCAGCAGGGTTGGGAAAGGGGAAAAAAGGGGCTTCTTTTTAAAGTATCTTTTGTTCTTAAAAAGGAAGGAAGGAAGGAAGGAAGGAAGGAAGGAAGGAAGGAAGGAAGGAAGGAAGGAAGGAAGGAAGGAAAGTGGATACATACAGCAAAAAAGTATTGTTTTTTCTTTTTTTTTTTGCTACTTGTCTCAAGGGGTAGTTTGTTGTCACGGATTTCAGATCATGCACGGAATATAATTTCACTAGTTCTTTAACCACAGTTTTGGTAAATGGGATAACATTAAGCAAATTTTAAAATACAGTTCTATAAGAGATCTTTCCTAGGCAGCCCCCAAATCCAGGGTTCTGCCTTTTTCCCTCTCACAATGACTCACCATGGTATTGAGTTGTGTGCCATTTGTGTGTCCACTTTGGCCACCATCAGGAGGACAACCAAGGCTGAAGGACTGGGAGCAATGGAGAACCAGAGAGAAATGCTCTGCCCCTGTGTTCTGTGTGCACAATCACCATCTGGGCACAGGTGCATGGGGGAAGGCCTGCTGGGTGCAGGCATTCCTCCAAGAAGCTTAAGACACCTTGCATGGTGGACTCATGAAACCTTAGGGTTGGAGGCAATGGGCAAACATCTCCATTTTCCAGACCAAAAAAAAAGTCTGTGATGATCCAGAAGCAGAGCAGAAGGCGGGAGCTTGGACTCTGGCACCAGGTTGCCTGGGTTTGCATCCAACCTCTGGCTGCTGTGTGACCTTGGGCGAGGTGCCTAACCCCTCTGTACTCGGTTTTTCTACTTGTGAAATGGAGACAAGGGTGGCATTCACCTCACAGGGTTGACGGATGAATTGATACATTTATAGCACCTAGGGCTGGTTGAGCCTGTGCTGAGCATGTAGTTGCTGCTCAATAAATATGCCATGAATGAATAATTAGAGGACAAGCATACCCACTTAGCAGATCAAGGCACAATGCTGGAAACATTAAGGGGTGCACCCAAGGTGACAAAGCTAATGAGAGGTGACGTGGGGTCTCAAGCCCAATCCCGGCCCCCTACCACGATACCACATGTCTCGTGTTGCTGGTGACCCCAGAAAAGCTCAGCAAGCCAACCTGGGCGGTCATGAGACAGCGGATGACCCGCCCTGACACTGACACAGTCAACAGGGAGCTCCATCCACAAAGGCCAGCTTCAGCCCAATTCCGCCAGCCTCTCCCATGGGGCCACTCACAGGCCGGTCTATTCCATGACATTCCAGGTAGGGAACCCCCGGCATCTGCTCATGACAGGCTCCTTCTCCTTTTTTTAGACTGAATCGTCACCCGGCTGCCTAGACTCCCACAGCGCTGTCACGCTGTCACCGAAGCGTGAGGAGCCTAAAATCTTTGTTCTCTCTTTGTTCTGAAGGTGACGATTTCTGCAGGGCCCGCCTTCCAGCCCCCTCCTCTGCCACCTCCTGCTTGCTATTCTGATGAAGTTCTCTGTCTCAGCCAAGAACCAGGGACTCCCACTGTGTGGTCCCCTTTCCCCCTCGCCTGTCTGCCCTCCTTCCCCCACCTCAGCCATCACTGCTCTTCTTTGCCTGTTCCTCTTGACTTATTCTACCCACCCCCAGCCCACCCTCCCCGTGCTTGAGGAGGAGGAAGGAGGGACTTCCAGGGCTAAACCGTCAGCTCTCCGTTCCCCAGTGCACCCTAATCAAAACAGGACAGTCCTGACACCTCACCCCAGAACCGTTCAAGGGTTCTCTGTCGGTTCAGTCCACAGCGGGCAGATTAAGGACACGGAGATCTGTTGGGAAGCATAATTGTCACTGCTCAGTTCCATTATCCCAAGCAGCAGCCTCCTCTGACGTTACAGTGAGTGACCTTGAGTCGCCCAAGAAAAATGCTGTGTCTGTTCCAATGTTCTTGGCGACCAGAATTCCCCCAGAGAAGTAGTTGCGTCAAGGATAAATAAGATCAAGAGCAGCAAAACTCACATCCTTCATCTGGGAGAGAGGGAGGATTTCAGGCTGTATTTTATGTGGTTAGGTAACAAGCTGTTTGTTTTTTGGTTTTTGTTTTTTTATGTAATTTATTTCTTGGGAGGTAAAGTTTAGCCTTGAAGTACGCTTGCTCTGTGATGACACCCTGGCCCCAGGGAAGAAAGCCCCAGTGAGGAAGGGCTCAGACCACCCTCCATCCTGGCCTGGCCATTTTTTTTTCCCCCAAGGAACGTGGATATGTAGAACCCAGGAGGCAGAACCTTCCTGGCAGTGTGTCTGTCCTGTTCCACGGTCCCTTTAAAATGCAGATTTTTATTTCACAATCCCCCATACCCACCTGTCTCATTCTTCCCACTGGTGTCCCCCTCTGTGCTGCTGTCTTCATCCCCCACCCCTTGGTTATCTCTGGGCCACTCTCTCCTTCAACCTCTGAGCTTCCCTTGGGATTCCCTGGGTGGAAAGGGATCCTGTGGCCTGGGGAAGAAGACATTAAGGCGCGCCAAGGAACGATGGGATGGTCGCCGCAGGTGGAAGGAGTCGCCACCAGGTGGCAATCTACTAAGTTCTCTGCTGGTAACAGCTCTGATGAGAAATTCCTGACAGGTTAAAAAACAAATCCCTGAAAAGCACCATGAGAGGTCATGCAGCCCAGTGACCTCCAGATATTTATTTCTTACCTATACCATTAAAACCTTTTTTTTTTTTAAACAGGTTCTTGCTCTATCACCCAGGCTGGAGTGCAGTGATATGATCATAGCTCACTGCAACCTCAAACTCAATCATCCTCCCACCTCAGCCTTCCAAAATAGCTGGGACTACAGAGGCAGAACATTATGTCCAGGTGATTTTTTTAATTTTTGTAGAGACAAAGTCTTACTGTGTTACCCAGCCTGGTTTCCAACGCCTCGTCTCAAACGATTCTCTTGCCTCGGTCTCCCAAAATGTGAGATTACAAGTGTGAGCCACCACACCCAGTCCAGTATCAGTAAACTTTATCATGCACACCCACATGTGCTTATCTGTAAAAAATATGTGTACTACTCTCAGGCTACATTAAATATGAGCAAAACATAATAGCATATGTTTGGATAAAAATTAAAGTGGTATTTACATAGACATTCTGACATTTTCTTCCTGCACTACAATGCATCATTTTATACACCTCCAGGGGTGCATAAAATTGGTCTACCTCATATTTCCCTTATCCAAAAAGACCATATATTTTCAATAAAGCAAATTTTTTAGCATGTACTGTGTACTCAGCACTGTGGGAGGGACCAAAAAAGTGGCTCAAAAAGGATTAAAACAGGTTCTTGATATACAAGATTCTTATACCATAGCTGTTGAGGCAAGATACAGCAACAAGTGTAAACAATTTAAACACAATATAAACAATATGCATGTATTAGCTGGGACATTTAGCTGTGAATAATACAATCCACTCTTAGTATTTTAAGCAAAAAGGAATGTATGGTGCTTGAAGACTGTCTTGCAGGACCCCGTATGCCAGCATTAGATAATGTACAGCATGCCGGGCTCAGTGGCTCAGCCTGTAATCCCGCGCCTTTGGGAGGCTGAGGTGAGTGGATTGCCTGAGCCCACGGGTTCGAGACCCGCCTGGGCAGCGAGACCTCATCTCTACAATAAATCAAAAAATCAGCCGGGCGTGGTAGCGCATGCCTGTAATTCCGGTTACTTGGAAGGCTGAGGCAGAAGGATCGCCGGAGCCCAGCAGGTCGAGGCTGTGGTGGCCGGGAGCGGCCACTGCACTCCAGTCTGGGCGACCAAGTGAGACTCCAATTCAAAAAAAAAAAAAAAAGATAATGTACATCAGCAAAGGAGAAATAGCCAACCACCCAAAGGACGTTCTGGTGGAAATCACGGGTGCTATTGCCTGCAAACACTACTAGAAATGCCAAGAGGGGACATGTTTGGGCTACCCTTCTTGCAAGGAAAGCTGAGCTCCCTGCAGGCAGTCACTGCATTGCATGCATCACTACTGAATCATTACTGAGTCTTTCTCAGTAGCATGTGGCTGCATCCACTCAGCAGAACCTAGGCTTCATCTAGAACAGGTTTTCAAGGGTGTCTACCCAACTCTCCTGTCTCTGGTGTGCAGAAATGAAAAGCGGGAGGAGAGGTTGAGGGAGCCAGTGCACAAATCTGTCACATGACAAGTGTTCATTGGAGGAGAAAGGCTTATGTGTGCTTTAGACACTCACATGGAGAATTCTAGTAGGGCAGGACTGTCAGCTGCCATGTGGGGCTCCAGGTGGATCTCAGCCTGAGTTGGCCATGGGTTCCTGCTACAATAAGCTCTGAGGTGCTTCCCATCTGAGGCAATGTCCCCCAGGTCCCCAAAGTTTCTGCATTCTTCTGTCTAATTTTTTCCTCTACCAATTGCACACCTGACTTTCACCCTTGCTGCATTTTAACTCCCAAATTCTCCTTTGACTCTGCTCTTAATGATCTGCCTGACTTGAGCTCAATTTTGCATTGGCATCCACTTCTTGTTCCCAAGCTCCTCCCTGTAAATCTTTGCTCCCCTGCTTTACCTGACGTTTGGCTTTTATTCTGTCCCTTGTCTTGCTCAGTGTCATCTCCATTCTTTGCCTGAATTTTAGCTTACTCCCCATCTCAGACACATGGTCTCAGCCTCAGCCACAGACTAAAGGGAGTGGAACTCTGGGGACTGGGGTTATAGGAGAATTGGAAGAAGGACATTCTCAGTGGAAACAACTGAAGGCAGAAGTGCTCTTTGGCTGACCTGAAGAGAAGAAAGGGCAGCTCAACCAGGAGCCCAAAAGGGCCCGTGTAAGCATACAAAAAGGTTTTCACAGGAAGGTAACTGCTCTGATGTCCCCAAAGCTGAGGGTCCTTTGATGTCTTAGTTAAACTTAGATGTTATAACACAGAGTTTTAAAAGTGGTTTAAACAGCTCAAAGTTTCTTTCCCATAGAAATCCAAGCTGATATTGTGGCTCTGCTCCTCAAAACTGTTAGGTGTCCAGGCTTCAGTTCATGTCTTCCAACTCACAACATCCACTATCTTGTCCAAGAAGATGGAATTGGAAAGGAGAAGGTACACTCTTCTCCTAGGAGGCACAACCCAGAGACTGACATTTGACATTTTCTCATATCCAGTATGCCAGAAAGTAGTTACCTGACCACAATCTGGAAGGGAAGCTGGGGCATAGGACTTTTGCTAGCCATGTACCAGCTAGATCTTCTGTCTGCCACACTTAGTATGGAACAACGAGGCTACTAGAGAAGTTTTCAGGGAGCAATTGCTACTGTCTTACAGGATGAGGTTGACCAAGAGGGTCTTCCCTGGAGGGAGTTTGAGGCAACTGGTAGCCAATGCCTTCTTGGAAAACATCCTAGACACTGACATAGACGGTCTCCTCTATAGGATTAGGTAAAGGTATATAAGAGAACACAAGGTGACCTAGCATGGCCACTCTTTACTCACTCAATCTCTACCCCAATCTGCAGCCTGAATTGACACCCTAGTGGTACTCTGTATCTGGTATCACAGGTTTAGGTTCAAATCCTAGCTCTCCCACCAACCACCCATGTGCTCCTGAGTAATTTCGCCTTCCTCCCTATATATTCTACAATAGTTTGGATATTTGACCCCTCCAAATCTCATGTTGAAATTTGATCCTCAATGTTGGAGGTGGAGCCTAATTTGAAGTGTTTGGGTCATGAAGGCAGACCCCTCATGAAGAGATTATTGCCCTCCCTTTCAGGGGAGGGGATGAGTGAGTTTCCGCCCTTTTAGTTCCCAATAGTACTGGTTGTTAAAAAGAGCCTGGTACCAGCCGGGCTCGGTGGCTCAGCCTGTAATCCCAGCGTTTTGGGAGGCCAAGGTGAATGGATTGCCTGAGCCCGTGGGTTCGAGACCCACCCGGGCAACTTGGCGAGATCTCATCTCTACAATAAATCAAAAAAATTAGCCGGGCATGGTAGAAGGATCACCGGAGCCCAGCAGGTCGAGGTTGTGGGGGCCGGGAGTGTGCCACTGCACTCTAGTCTGGGTGACAGAGTGAGACTCCAACTCAAAAAAAAAAAAAGAAGCCTGGTACCTCTCTTCTTTCTCTTGCTTGCTCTCTCATCATACGAGCTGTGCACTTGTTAGCTCTGCATTGCTTCTGTCTTGAGGAAGGTTTCCTAAGGCCCTCATCAGAAGCAGATGTTATCACCATGCTGCTTATACATGCTGCAAATCCATGAGCCAATACACCGCTTTTCTTTATAAATCATCCAGCCTTGGGTATTCCTTTAAAGCAACACAAATGGATCAAGACACTTCCATTTCCTCGTCTGTGAAGGAGATAGATATAGATCCTACCTCATAAGGTTGTACTGGATTAAATGATTGAATGCATATGTGTGTTGGAAAGTAATAAAAAAATTTAGATAGTTCAATTCATGCCCTGATCAATAAATACTGATAAAATATAAATCCATCTAACAATGGAACTCTTCAATTGTTTAAAACCCATCTGAGGAAGAAATTCCTAGTTTCACCACTGGCCGTGGAAACATTTGTTATATTGGTTGCAATTAGCATTATCAGTAGTATTATTAAGAAACATACACTTTGGCAGGAAACTATGGGGGAGGGGCAGGGAAAGGGGAAGTGGGATTAACGGTAGTCAATATCTGTCTGGGGAAGGGAGGGCACACCTCATCAACAAGGGTACCTGCACAATGAATATTTGTATACCTAACCCTTAACTGTACCCCACAACTTTTAAATAATATATATATATAATTAAAAAGAAACATACGCTTTAGTAACCAAGTTGCTCTTAATATTCTGGCTTAAGTTGCCATCTCCTCATCCAAAGTATATGAATAAAACCTTGAGAAATGTAGCACCTTTGTCTCTTATACACTTCCCCCAGATTTCAGCAGCTTGCAACATTTGTTAAGTATCCACAGAGGTGATTCTCAGAGGTAGGAGAGGAGAGCAGAGCCCCCCTCAAAGGAACTTCTCAGAATCATCTGGGGAGCTTTTCAGCTGCACACCACACACATGGCCCCAGAGACTGCAATTCCCACTTAGTCACTCACTAATGAGGTGCTGGAATCAGCTCCTATCAGTGAAAAGAGCAGATTAAACACATCTGCTTCCAACTTTATGTTCAGTGATATCCCATTGGTATCTTGAAATCAAACATGGTGGCATATTTATACCATGGAAATTGGCAATCATTATAAGCCAGGGTGTCTTCACTTCTCTCTGAGGAGCTGCATTTTAAACATTAATCAGCAGACCACTGCCATCCACCATTGACAGTCACAGAAGTAAAGTCTCATGTTACTATGGCTAATGTATTGTATCTCTGCCTCCTGGCGTGTTGAAGTAAAAAAAAAAAAAGCTTGAGAATTCAATACTGTACAATATGTGAAGAACAACGCTCGGTACTGTAAGGTCTGTGTTCTCTGGAAGGGTCAGACGTGTGGTAACCCCAGATACAGTGACAGATCAGCTCCATTTCCATGAAGAAGCACTGTGGAAACCCCTGTTGAGTGGAGACACCAGAAACATCACTCTCTGACCTTGGGATGCTTCTGATTTAGATGATAGACAAGATATAGACCATAAAGCAGTGAGCGATATGTAATATACAATAATATATGGAGAGGTGCCAAGTGACTGGTGCAGGTAATAAGTAATCAAAGGTGACAGCAAAGAATTGACTGAGGGACTACTATGTACCAGGCACAGTGCTAAGTTCTGGAAGCTCAAGTGAGCAAAACAGACCTGATTGCTGGCTAGCCTTGAAGCACTCAGCATCTAGTACAGTGCCCCTGAAGGTGTGGTCTGGTGACCACCTGCATCGAGGTCATCATGAATAATGATTACTAACATATAGTAAGGGCATGCTATATGCCAGTCATTGAACTAAGTACTTTACATGGATTATAGTTTCATTTTCAGCCCAACTCCATATTTGTTCTATTATTGTCTCCATTTTACAAATGAGAAAACTGAGACAAAAGAAGTTATTTCCCTTGCCCAAGGTCACATCGTTATGAAATGGCAGAGCCATGACTCAAGCCTGATCTTAGAGTCCATCTACATAAAGAAGATGGATTCCTGCAGCCCAGAGTAACCGATAGGTACCAAAATCCCAGTAGAGGGATCTTGGTGGGACCTCCAGAAATGTTAGGTCAGGACCACTGTGGGTGTAGGTGTCTAGTGTACGATCCAGTGCCATGTGAAAGATGCAAAGAATTGCACAGAAGTTGGATTGGAAAATATAGTTGACTTAGAAAGTAAATTAGAGAGAGAGAAAAGAGAGGAGATTCACCTCTTCAAGGTAGGAGAGGGGACCAAAGCTTAGGAAATATGGCAGCAGCTATAGTTCAAAGAGCACATGGCCACACCAGAGTTTAGTAAAGGAATGACAGCTGGCCATTTGAGGCTGAATGCTTTTAATCCTTTCCTTTGATGAGGGAAGCTCATTAAGGTGATTGGGTGGTGGTCTGCTTCTCGTCATCATGAAGGGGCTCGTAAGTGTTGGACAGCAGGTGATGGACAGCAGGCAGATAGGTGGGTTAGTCACATAATTGCTGCTATGGTGATGGAGTCTGTTGATGATACAAAGGGCTGCTTAGGTTAACTTGGGTCTTATGAGAGGAGACAAATTCTTGAAATACAAAAAAAGCTGGGGAGGGCTTGTAAAATAATTATCAATAGCTACCGCTGAGAAACTGGTTCTGTCCTTGGCTAGTACTTAGAGGGTGAAGTAAAGTGAACTGCTAGAAATTGTGATTTAGGCAATGTTAAAATGTCTGTTCGTTGGGTATATTGAATCCATGTTATATCCTTTCAGTAACTGAAACCGATTTTCTTGGACTGGATCCCCCAGGTTTGCTTCTTTAATTGGATCCCTAAGTGATTGTGATTCCTACAAGTACTGAGACCCAATGACCTAGAGATGAAGTCAGACAATTCAACAATTATAATAAAAATACCATTCGATAAGTGTTGTGAAAGGGAAAAGTACAAAATCCTAAAGGAGTGCTCAGAGTAGATGTGGCCAGGGAACATTTCCAAGAGGAATTGCTCACACCCACATGAAGGTAGGCATTCTTCAGGCACCAAAGAAGTGAGAAAGCTCCCAGAGAGAGATAAAAGATTCGAATAACAGGGCAAGGAAGGAAATGCCAGGCCTTTGAAGAAATTCACTATGGCTAGAGGGTAGGAAGGTGGGGTTCCTGCCTGAGAGAAGAGACCAAAGTGACAGGTAGAAGTGAGTTAGAGCCTGTGTATTAAGTTGTGCTGTTGGTGCACTGCAAATTCTTGAAAGTCCACCTAGGAAAGGGTCTTCTTGTAATTCCACCCCTCTCTCCACATACCTCCAGGCAACTTGCACGAAGACACACCATATGAGCTAGCAGTGGCCCTGGGTCATATCTGGCAGGGCTTTATTTACAACCCATGTTCAAAAATTTGAACAATGTGTTGGGGTTAAAGGATTTTAAAAAGTGGAGTGACATGGTGTTTGAAGGTCACAGATTTCTACAGAGCATGCTTTCTATGAACCAAGGGTTGTAAATTTTTCTCTATGTTTGTGGCAGGAGGCGGCATATGCTCAAATATATTTCTTGTGTGATTGAGTGAATAAACACAGAAACACATGTGGCTGATTCAGGATCAGCAGTTGGCCTCACCTAGGCTGTCACTAGCCCAGCGGCAAGAAGGAAAGGTTGATAGCAGTTAAAGGTATTTCCCTTTGAAAGGCAAGTTGCAACTTTAAAGGCCCGCCCAGCCTCAGGCAGGTTTTGTTTAAGAAAGGCCAAATGGCCCAGAGACTGGCAATTTCATGGAAATGAAAAAGAGTCTTATCTAAAGTCCCCCTTCTGAGGTTTACAATCCTGCAGTTCCTGGAAACCATTTGTTCTTTGAAAAATCTGATTTTGCTGAGTACAACCTTGTAAGATTCCAAAGGAAATATGTAATCACTCAACACAACCCCCTCCCTTACCTAAACGAGGGTATAAGACCCCAGGTCACCTGTTCTGGGGTGCTGGAGCTTGATTTGAATGCATGAAATTCTTGGGGCCTGCTGTGCTAGTGCTAGCCAGCGTAATAAGTGCCACTTCCTATAATAGTCTCGGTGTCACGATCTCTCTATTTTTTCCTGCTACATTTCGAGTTCACCACTGTGGCTCCTCCTGTCCTATGAGGCTACAGAGTCCTTCCTACCCATAGGGTCACAAAGTTTCCTCTCATACATTCTCAGAATACCACCTCCTCCAGGCCCTTTCCCTGGCTTGTCAAGCTTAGCCCTTTATACAACATCATGCTTAATCCTTACAACTGTATTTACACATAGGGAGACTGAGGGCCAGAAATGTTAAGTAATGTGCCCAAGGTCTCACAACTGTAGAAGCAGATCTTGAAGACGGGTATTTTTTTGGTTCCCAAAGCTCTTGCTCTTACCACTGTATTGAATTGCCTCCAAGTCTATATGAACAAGATAAAAGCAGACTCTCCCAGGGTTGCTAAATAACAAAACCCATATGGGGAATTTAGAAGAGCTTAATATCCCCTTTAATCTTCTACGCCATCGACAGCAATGAATGAATCAAAGCCACCAGCATCAGATAGGACTCGTTCAGCTTACAAGGACAAACACAACTCAACTTGCTTAAGCCAGGATTTTAAATGGTTCATGTAAATAACAAGTCCAATTTTAAGCCCAACAGGTCATGAGGCCTTGGTCACTATCTCTCTTTCTCTGCTGTGCCTCTCTCTGTGTGACTTATCTGAAGGTGAGTGATCCCCTGGTAACAAGGTTGCATAACAGGAACTGCAGCTTACTGCTTACCTACTGGAAAAGTGTCTTTCACACTGGATCCAGAGAAAGTTCTGGCCAGAGAGCCCATTGGTCAGATCTGGGCCATATGCTAGCCCCTCCCCGCCCCACTCCCCAGAAAGGATGAGGTCAACCCTACTTGACAACATGGACTAAGAGTGAAGGAATAGCACTCCCCAAAGGGAGATGATATGCTGTTACCAAAGGAAGAACTGTGTAGTGGGCTGGGGATAAATAGGATTCCAGAACCCCACAGAATTTTTTTTTTATTTTAAGGATGTGAGGTACAATTCAGGATTAGGTATACAAGTGGTCATTGTACAGGTAAAGTTTGGGCCTCCTTTTGGTCTCCACTTTGCGTGATTTGAGATCAGGTACCCTTACTGATGTTATGTGCCACTTC
The DNA here is from genome assembly GCF_000164805.1 of Carlito syrichta. Taxonomy (NCBI): domain Eukaryota; kingdom Metazoa; phylum Chordata; class Mammalia; order Primates; family Tarsiidae; genus Carlito; species Carlito syrichta. Next base: position 337,751 of record NW_007248256.1, read on the forward strand.
CTCCCCAACCCCCACCAAGAATTTTCTAAGCCCTGCCACTTGACCTGGTGAGATCACACTGACTTGGCTTTTGCTACAAACTTCTGGGTTTTTCCTATGGCAATAATAATCTGAGATCTTTCTTGATGAGAATTGCCAGCAAAAATATCTGATTGCACTTTCTGATTTTGTGCACTTTAACATAAACAAATTAAAGAAAGCCCAAAGGAAAATGGAGTCATTGGTTTCATGAGAAATAGAAAATAATGTATTTAAATAGTTGGAAATTTAATAATAAAGTAACAAACATGAAATATGAGGAGATTATTTAGCTTGCTGAAGATCTGAGGCCAAAGAGAATGAGCAAAGGTGGAGGACAGAAAAATAAGGAAAATTATTTTTAAAAATGAGACGTCAAAGAAGGAAGAACTAATCAATGATGGATGTTCCAAGAAAGCAGAAATCCATTAACTTAATCAAGATTTCCATGTTAAAATTACTGAGCTTACAAATATGCTGCTATTTCCAACATGACAGGTGGTAGAACAAGCCAAGAAAGAAAGAAAAAGATTTTGCTGTGCTAACTGGTCCCTTCATGACCATTACAATATCACAAGTGGAAAATAGTGATATTGATAGCATGTCAACCTATATTTTCTTTTTCCACCTTCATTATTTTTCAGTTTTCAGGATAACGGTAAAGTTTCTCTATGTACTTTATTCCATGCACAGTTTTCTTACTTTAAAGTTTTTAGATGCAGTAGGTGCTATTCAGGGCAGGGGGAAAGTAGTTATTTTTTATTTTTTTATTTTTTTGAGTTGGAGTCTCACTCTGTCACCCAGACTGGAGTGCAGAGGCCGCTCCCGGCCACCGTAGCCTCGACCCGCTGGGCTCCAGCGATCCTTCCCCTCAGCCTTCCGAGTAGCTGCAATTACAGGCATGCGCTACCACGCCCAGCTGATTTTTTGATTTATTGTAGAGATGAGGTCTCGCTGTCCAGACGGGTCTCGAACCCGCGGGCTCAGGCAATCCACTCACCTCAGCCTCCCAAAGGCACGAGATTACAGGCTGAGCCACCGAGCCCGGCTGAAAGTAGTTATTTTTCCATGTTTGAGTTAATAGTACCTTATCATTTAGGGATAATTCTATCCTCCCACTGCATGTGAGAAGTATCTCACAGGGAATCAGATCTGTCCACTACTGTCCAGCACAGAAGATAAGCATTCACTGCTGCAGATTAGGATCCTATCTTAGGATCTAAAGTACTCTCTTAGGTGGTTTAATTGGGGGAGTAATATCTGGTCATATTAACTCAGTCACAATTATCACCCTTATCTTTGAAAGCATAAAAATAGTTACTGTTTATTAAATCCTTTCCCTGTGCTGAGCACTATGTTAAATGCTTCCTGCGTTTCATTTTATTTTATGAAAAACTGGGGCTTAGAGAGTTCAAATTATTTGCTTAAGGGTGTGAATCTAGGCAGTAGCAGAACCAAGATTCACACATTAGGTCAGGTAGCATCCCACATTAGTGAAGACAAACCACAAGCTAAATGCATATTGGGACCAATTAGCTTCACAATATTCTTTCTTTTTTTTTTTTTTTTTTAAAGCTGGAGTCTCACTCCGTTGCCCAGGGTAGAGTGCAGTGGCATGCTCATAGTCACCCCAGCGTCAACCTACTGGGCTCAGGCGATCCTCCTGTCTCAGCCTTCCAAGTTGCTGGAACTATAGGCACGTGCTACCACACCCGGCTAAAATTTTGCTTTATTGTAGAGATGAAGTCTAGCCAAGTTGCCCAATCTGGTCTTGAACCCGTGGGCTCAGTCTCACAAGACTTTAAGGCCAAAGAGTTTGTTCTTGTCCTTTACCACTGCAGTAATTATTCAGAAAGAGACCTGAGCGAGAGCATATTCTTCAGCTATTAAAAGTCCAGCTCATGATGTGTACAGTGATAATCAGACTGTCTTCCTTATATAGAATTATTTTATATTCACCAGATTATATTGCCTGGGAATTCATTCTTTGATAGTGCTTTACATTACGTGTAGGTTACTAAGCCAGTAACGTCAGAAAGAACAACTATGAGTTAAAACGTAGCTATTGTTTCAAAGAGCTTACAATATAGAGCTGGGGTGAGGAGGGGTAGCAGCTGAGATGGAAACTCTGTGAGTAAAGCAAGCCATAATTAGAACACCATTTAAAAGCTATAAAACAAGTGTTATACAGTTCAAAGAGAGAGAGGACGCCCATGCATTTGTGGAAAGGCTTCCCAAAAGATACATCATTTGATATGGTCCGGGTAGATTGGGCAGGATGTTAGCATGCACAGAGGAATGGAAAGAGAAGGCCAGACAGAAAGAACAGCATAAGAGGCAAGTGTCTTGTGACTGTGCTTTCAGGCACACAGCACACATGTTCACAGGATAAATGAAATAGCCAAGTCTGGTTGGAGGTAAACACGTGGGCAGGGGGCAGGGAGTAATGAGAGACAAGTCTGGAAACATAAGTTGGAGACACTGAGCTCAGCCTTTATCACCAAGCTGAAAAGTGGAGTTCAGTTTGCTGGGCAGATCACTGAGCAAGGATCCACTGGGCTGGAAAAAGAGCAATTCGATTGGAATAATGTGAATGGGCTATTGGGACAACTAGCAAAGTAGTCAGTACTTCTCAAACTTTAAAGTGCCTAAGAATCATCTGGGCGTCGTGTTAAAATACAGATTCAGATTCAGCAGTTTTGAGGTAGAATCCGCATTTCCCTGAGGCCGCTGGCTTACTTTGAATAACAAGGTGTTGCAATTTAGATAATTCACCTGAGTGACATGGAAAACTTAAAATAATTTCAGTTTTTTTAAGTTCTTTTTAAAATAAATTTTCTCTAATATTTTCTTACTCTTAAACCAGAATTCGAATATAAATCTATATAAAATGATTTATAAGATATCCTTAGGCATTTAACCATCGTTTATTCCCAATTAGCTCTCTGTCCAGATACGTTTTTGTTGTTTTGCATTTTAAACTGAAAATCTGAAATTTCCAACCACATCTATCTTCTCATTTTTTTGAACTCTCTAAATACAACCTTAAAGGATAGGAAAAAGCAAACAGATTAAATGGGGTCATTTAAGCAACTTGTGATTTCTGCTGCAGAGTTTTGTTATCATAAAGGGAAACAGAAAACATGTGAATATATAAATAGAGGTGTAGAACACAAGTTCACAGCAATTTATTCTCTCTGTATAAGGATGAGCTCACATTTAGAATGCAGGGCTCAAAGCTGGTTGCCTTGTGAGAAGTGGGATACTGGTTACACTAAGGACAAGTGGAGCCGTTTAGGTCTTTCTGTGACTTGCTGTGGACCAGATGCTGGGGCTTTGGCCTCTGGAGCAAATTAAAACTGAAGCCACTTAATAGCAACCTAAATCTTAAAGACTGAAACAGGAAACACAGCAGAGGATGTAAAACTGGGTCAGGGAGGAAATTCTGGTAAGCCTTCTAAAATGGCCGACTTTTTAACCATTGTAAGTATAATTCTTCAGATTAGTCACTTCCAGAAAGAAAGCATGTTTTTCCCAGATGGTATCTTTCCTGACCCCTAAAACAAGATATATAAGCATTGTGCATAGAAAACTATAGGAATAAAATCCAAGTCAGCCAGCCACACACAACTTACTTCTGCAACACCCAACCTTCCATTCCTGCCCCTTCTGTGTTATGCTGCCTCCTGGCCACATAGTGTAAGGAAGATGGGAGCAAACTGACCCAGAATGAGAAGCTCCCATAAGGTAACAGATTAATCTACAGTTTGGAGTCATTACAATTTTATCCATTTGAGGTGGATTACTTGGCTGATCTGATTGACTGAACAGATGGTGGCAGTGCCCATGCATAGGCCTGGTCAGTTGCCTGTTTCATGTCCACTTAAGTATCAGGGAAGAGATTAGCAAAGTGCAACTGGCAATGTAGAGCAAGGGTGGAGGAGATTTTACCCACACCTTCAAAAATCCCAGTGCATTTTCTTCCCTGTAATAGTGAGCAAAGAAATAAAATCTTTCCTATCCCACCTGAATATTTCCATTAAACAAAATTAGCGGATCACAAAAAGAAAATATCACAAAGTGAATGAGAAATCAATCATCCTATGTCAGATTAATACATGTGGGACAAGACATTGTTAGAGTCATGGGAGTTTATATTGAAACCAGTGTTTATGGAAGTCGTTGTGTGAAACCTTTAGTCCCCACATTCCAGTAGGACCAGCAATGTTTCAGTCATGTGACCTGCCCTAGCACAAAAACTGTCAATTTCCAGGCTGTCTTAGACCTGTGGTGGAGCCTTACCCAAAACAAGCTCTGTGAAAAGAGAAATAATGATAATTAGGTGACAAATGCAGAATTTGCACTGGGAACATGTAGGGAGAATCAGCAGCAAGGGGAAAAAAAGACACAAAAACCAATAGAAACAGAGTAGTAGAACCACAGGAAAGGCAGAACACAGAGTGAAGACATGTGGAGCCCTGCTGCCAGAGTGCTTAGGCACTCTGAGGATTCAAAGCCCCTCCCAGATTCTTCCTGGGCTGTTTGAGGACCAGTTCACCAGCCTTTCTGCTCTCTTGGTGGACTCTGTTGATTCAACTCTTCATGAGTTTTCATTAGATGCAACTATAGGCTGATATTCCCATTGACAATACTTGTCTCCACTCCCCAATTCATATTGATGACAGTGATCAAATACCTAACTAACTCGAACATAGGAAGAAAGGAAAGAAAGACGGGAGGGGAAGAGAAAAGAAAACAGACAGTAGTACAGTACCTGAAAGAAAAACTCAAGTCGTTTCCAAATCTCAGTCATGAGTAGATATTCTACCAACATCTCTGCCAGGCATGACCCTTGAATTTGAGACCTCATATAAAAAATGGCCAGGAGTCATTGTAGACAAAAAATAAAAAGTTAAGGGTATTTTTAAAATAAACTACTCCAAAATAACAACTATATTTTGTAATAAATGTCATCATTAATTTTAAGAGATCCCCCTCAAAAAGGGCAACCTCTTTCAGGTCCCCTCCTTTTGTGAGAGATTTTCTGTCTTCTTAATAGCTCCTACTTAAAAAGAAAAAAAAAAGATATCGAAAAAAAATTCTGGCCCTCTCAGTCTCCTTTATTGAACTCACAGATCAGTTTTGTTCTATTTTGCCATGTCTTGTCATGTAGAGAAAATGAAGAGTCTCTCAGATGACCTTTTTTTTTTTTTTTTGCGATTTGGTTGAAATTTTGAAAAACAGAAAAAGAAATATTAATTTGTTTCATGCTTGAACCCTCTTTCCCATTCAATCCATTCCCTAACTGGGAAATCAGGGCATATTTTTTTTTTCAGTATCTTTGAGATATGATTGCAGTGAAGATAGAAAAGTTCTCTCACACCCAAAGGTCACTCCTAGCTTAAAAAAAAAAAAAGTCTTCACAAAATTCTTTTATTTTTTTCTTTTTGGTCACTTAATGACAATTCCTCCTGCTATTCAAATACTTTATGCCATCATTTGGAATGCAGCCTGCATCACTGGCAAGCACTGTCACTTAAAATCTCTCGAGTGGGTTGTCATGAGGAGAGGATCTTCAATGAGGCTCAGTGCAATTGTCTGTGGCTACAGTGAGTGTAGAGATCACCATGGCAACGTAAGCAGGGCTAAGAAGAATAGCAGTATTGTTCCCTCCTTGCGTGATGCTATAGAAAGCACCTTGAGTCCTCTAGCTCATCCTCTTCCATATCCTGTTAGGCCTCTCACCACCTTTTGTTGCAGGAAGCTACCTTCTCATTCCTAATATTTACACTGTATTCAACACACTGAGAAATACTATGTATAAAATAGATAGTATCAGTGAGACGCCTGCTACTCATCTAAGCATTCCTAAAACACTATATATTACTAAAATACCTTAGGATAAATAGGAAATCCAAGAATCCTAAATCATTTTCCCAAATGCCAATCTTTCAATCACTCAAATAAATAAATAAAAGGTGACAAGAACTTACATATTGTGTGACATAGCACCATGCTCCTAACACACCTCAATACTTTTTCTTTACATCATTATCAAAATTCTAAAGGCTATTAATGTTTCTTGCTACCAGTAAAGAATGAACTGCAATTAGGTATAAGAGAACAGTGTCTACCTCTTGAGATAAACTTTAAAAATTAATATAGTTTGCTTCCTTCATAAAAGTTATACTCTTCCATTCACCTTAGAGAAAGTTAAATTCTTAAACTGTTACATTTAACTCAAAATAGACAATTAGTTCTTCTTATTTAACCTTCTAGCTTGATATGAGACATGGTATGATATTGTGTTAATGCTTAGCTGTGTAACCATAGTCAAGTGAGTAACTTATCAAGTCAGGATAACTGGAAAACCTTGGTCAAGTTATTAATCACTCCAGCCAGAAGAATTGGATTTAAAATACAGAATTATCACTGACTCACCACAAGCATGAGCAAATAAATCACCGCACCGCACTTTCCCCCAAATGTCAAATTAACCTAACACTCTTGCTTCCTTATTTAGATTATAGTAGTGCTTCTTAGTATTTTGTTCCTCAGGTTCATAACTACACTCTGTAGTCATGCCCTGGTTACATTCCCACAAGTCAAGACGGCTCACCAAAGAGGGGTTAAATTGCAGGTTATGCTCAGTTCTCCAAAATGCCACTAACTCTTCTCTGGCTAATATCAGATTTACCAGGGGGGCAGGCAGCCTCTAAGATGATCTGTAGTCATCTCCACCTCCTGCTACTCATACTGTTGTACAATCATCTCCCCTTAAGTGCAGGGTGGACCTAGTGACTTTCTTCTATAAACAGAATACAGCAAAAGTGATGGGATATCATTTCTGAGGCTACATTACAAAAAGACTTTGCATCTTGTTCAGCCTCTCTCATTCTCTCTTACTCTGAGGATGCCAGCTGTCATGTTGTGAGTCATCCTGTAAAGTCCACATGTAAATGAACTGAGGGAGGCCAACAGCCAGCAAAGAATTGAGGACCTCAAAGTCCACCAGGAACTGAATACTACCAACAAGCATGTGAATGAACTTGGAAGCAAATCCCCTTGCCCTACAGTTGAGCCTTCATATGAGACCATACCAATACCTTACTGCAGCCTTGTGAGAAACATTAAGGCAGATGTACTCAGCTAAGCAATGCCTGGATTACTGACCCACATAGACTGTGAGATTGTAAATGGATGTTATTTAAAACCACTTGGTTTGGGGATAATTTGTTACCTACAGCAGTAGATAATTAATAACAAGCATGGTCAAAAACCATGGTAGAGAGTATTGGCTTTGAAGTGGCATTTTTTTTCAGACGTCCGTGTCTCAATTCACTCTGATGGTTATGATTCAATTTAGTGATCAAGTAAGCCTCAACCAGAATTGTTTAATGACATAGAATGGAATGGACTGAACTAGAATAAAATTTAAAAATCATTATAAGTGTTAAATATAAATAAGATATATATAGATAACAATAGATAAAGATAAGTAAGACTTGGCTCAAGTCTTACCCTTCTTTAAAGCCTCCCTTCACCACTCTAGCCCACTGGTTTTCTCCACTTCCTCTTAGAACATGTCTTACAAGAATCCAGTGTTAATCTGAATTGTTATTTGTTATTTGCCCTAACACAAATAACATCCACAGGTTATATTGTGCACGTATAAAACATGCAAATAGGAGGCATTTGGATCACTTTTCATGATGGTGGTTTACTGTGAAGGAGCACAGGAATGCAGAGTAACACTGAAATTATCTCTTTATGGTAGACTGGAAAATGGTCACCCCTGCTCCAGTCTCTCAAACCTGTGAATGTTACTTTATACAGAACAAGATCTTTCCATATGATTTTAAGTTAAGGATTTTGAGATGAGGAGTTTATCCTGGATTATCAGAGTGGGCCTTAAGTGTGATTACATAAAAGAAACCCAACAGTTCCTTACATATCTCTCTCTAATAAAAGGGAGGTAGAAGGAGATAAAACACAGACAGAAGAGAAGAAAGTGATGAGGTGGTGGAGGTAGAGATTGGAGCAATGCTACCAATCTTGGACAACCCAAGAAATGCTGGCAGTCACCAGAATCTAGAAGAGGTAAGGAAAATCTTTTCCCCAGGAGTCTCTGGAGAAGGCCAGCCTTGATTACACTTTGATTTCAACCCAGTGATATTTACTGATTTCAGCAATCTGGACTCCATAACTGTGAGATAATAAATTTTCATTGTTTTATACTACCAAGTTTGTGGTAATTTGTTACAGTAGCCACAAGTGACTAATATACCCCTGAGCACCATTATTACATTTAGGTCCTAGAATATCCAGCATTATCACATCTTTTAGGAAAATAACCTAAAATGCAGTGTCCAGCTTCTCCCCTAAAGAGAATGGTGTGGTTTGTTGCCACATAATATGAATATCACTACTGGGCAGTACTCTTGACAAATGATCTTGAAGGCAACTGGATTCTTATCCAGACCATTTGTGGTGACTTTGGGACCATGCCAGTCTTGATCAGGTTCCCTAAAAGCAGAACCTGAAACAGGAATTGTGACTCAAATAATTGATTGGAGAATGCTCTCAGGAGCCACAGGAAAAACTAAGCCAGATAGGGTCTTGGCTAGAGACTAATTTCAGCCTAATCCTACAGAGGCTTTGTACCACAAAGTTATCCAATCTTGAGGCAAGAGGACCAGCTTTTTCGTGCCCAACCTATCACTCAAAGATTGGGAGATAGCGGTGAAAGTGGGAGTAGGGGATGGTGAGATACGAAATTATGGCCTCCCAGGCAAAAATCATCTAGTTCCACAGGCTTCTTATAAGAAATTAGTAATAAAAGAAAAGCATATATACAAAGCATTGTATAAACAAGTAATGAGTTTAACTATTACATTGTCTGGATAAGTTTACATTAATCCTAACACGTTAGCCAAATGACAGTCAATTAATATTGTTTACCAACTCTAAAATGAACTCCGGTTTTGTTAGACTGAGGCATTGTATGACAGCCTGCAAAATCTCAATCAGGTTTCAAAAACAAACATGACCCTCAACAGAGTAACACTGGAATAAAACTGAATTCAGATAATGCCTTCAAATGGCATAACATAAAGGTGGAGTGGAGGTGGCTGCATGATCTTATAGGATCATGGAGTGACCTCTCCATGGCGAAGTCTACAAACCAAGCAAAGCAGCATCTGTGACCACATTGAAATCTTTGTTTGAGCCAAGGATGAAAGTAATGATGCAAATGTGGCCTAGATGTAGTCGGGTTGCTTTGTTTGTTTATCAGGCAGCCAAGGTGAAACAGCAAGGTATCCAGAGAGAAGTAAATTTTACCCTTCATGCAGGAAAAGTGTGATCTCTAAAGCCTCATTTTGATCATTTAAATCCAACATTTCTGAGTAAATTCTTGAAACTTAGGAAATGCCTTGTGAATTTTCAAAACATTTCTGAAACATCTAGACTGCTGCATTTGGTGAAGCAAGGTAGGAGCAAGAGCCAGAGCAGAAATCAGAGATAGTGGAGAATGGACATTACAGCCCCAGGAAGGTGACCGGTACATACCCAGTATCAATGACCCCTGTGCACATCAACTTGGCTGGCTCTGTTTCTAACTGGTAGTAATCACATTTATTTTTGTATTTCCCTGACTGGTAAAATATAAGTGTCAAAGAGATAGAGATATAGAGAGAGATAGCGAGACGGAGAGACAGAGAGAAAGAGAAATAGAGGGAGAGAGAGAATGACTAAAGTAACATTGAAGACTTTTTTAAAAGAACACTTAAAAACAAAATATCAAAAAATCACCCCCATCATCATGTCATAAATAAAAGCTATTTGAATACCCCCCAAAAAGAAGAAAGCACATAATGCTGAAATAAAATGCAGTCCTTTGGGTTCAATGGATTTAGTTTTAGAAAAAAACTCTTTTACATTATGCTTACTTTTTCACTTTACCTCAAATCAGCACTTTAAGTGAACTGACAGCTACAATTTAAGACTTGGGACCCATTAAGCTTCCTCCCTTTGTCCTCCCGTACAAATTGAAAAGAGCTGGGCTCCTTCTGGCCCAGCTGAAATCAAGAACAAATTAAAGACCTGCCCCAAATAAAGGATTTCCATAGGTCATGGACAATTTTAAATTATCATTCCCAATTCTAGTTTGTTGAATATCCCAGGGAATTTCTCATTATCAACAGGGCCTTGAGGGGAGGTATCTATAACCTACAAATGAACAAATGTTTAACTTTAGCTTTGGGTGTTTGTGTCACATCTCACTTTGTAAAATAAAGATGAAGGAGGTGTTTGTTCAACATTTATTGAGTACCTTACTGTGTGTCAGATAAGTTGCTCAAATATGGGAATACATTAATACATTTTTCCTACTTTTTCAAATTTAAGTATTATTTACATACAATAAAATTTAGCCTTTTCATTCTACAATTCTAGTAACCCATCACCACAATGAAGACATAGAACAGTTCCATCTGTCCCCAAATCCCTTCTAGCCATGTAGTCAACTCTTACTCTTATCTCTAGTCCCTGGAAACCACTGATTTGTTTTCCATACCTATAGTCTTATTTTTTCCTGCATGTATATTTATAATTGTATTTATATTTATAATTTTTTACATAATAATTTTCCAGATTTCTATATAAGTATAATCATATAGTATGAATAACCTTTTGAATATGGCTTCTTTCACTTAGCATAGTATATCTGATGTTCTTCTGCTGTTGCTTAGATCAATAGTTCCTTCCTTCATACTGCTAAGTATACCATGGTTTGTTTATTCATTCCCTGGTTGAGGCACATTTGGGTTGTTTCCACTTGTTTAACTATAAATAAAGCTACCATAAACATTCACATAAGCCGAGCTCAGTGGCTCAGTCTATAATCCCGCGCATTTGGGAAGCTGAGGTGAGTGGATTGCCTGAGCCCACGGGTTCGAGACTTGCCTGGGCAGGTGAGACCTCATCTCTACAATAAATCAAAAAAATTAGCCGGGCGTGGTAGCGCGCGCCTGTAGTTCCAGCTCCTTGGAAGGCTGAGATGGAAGGATCGCTGGAGCCCAGCAGGTCGAGGCTGCGGTGGCCAGGAGCGGCCACTGTACTCCAGTCTGGGCAACAGTGAGACTCCAACTCAAAAAAAACAAAAACAAACAAACAAACAAAAAAAACCCCAAAACATTCACATAGAGATTTTTGTGTGAATGTAATTTTCATTTATCTTGGGTAAATGTCTAGGAGTAGAATATAGGCGTCTTATGGTAATTGTATGTTTAACTTTATAAGAAATTGCCAAACTACTTTCCAAAATGACTAAATCATTTTGTATTCCCAATAGCAAAGTTATAGTTGCTCTGTATCTCTGTCACCACTTGGTATTGTTGTGTTTTTTTGTTTTTATTTATGTGTGTGTGTGTGTGTGTGTGTGTGTGTGTGTGTGTGAAGAGAGAGGGAGGGTAAGAGGGAGAGAGAGACAGAGAGAGAGAGAGAGAGAGAGAGAGAGACTTTTTATAGGCACCTGTGAAGTCCTCACTCCCCATCCCAGTACCCAAGCCCCATCCTCAAGCCCCTTTCAATCACTAATCTACTTTCTGTTTCTATGGATATTTCATACATATTTCATATTTCATAGCTATTATAGATATTTTATATAAATGGAATCATATAACTTTTTATGTCTGGTTTCTTTCACATAGCATATTTTTGAGATTCGTCTATGTTGGAATATCATTCCTTTTTATGGCTGAATAATGTCCCATTATATGAATAAACTGCATTTTCTAATCTACTCATTTGTTAGTGGACATTTGGATTGTTTCCACCTTTTGGCTATTGCAAATAGTGTTGCAATAAAGCTTTCTGTATACGTTTTTGTTTGAATACTTATTTCAGTTTTTTTTAGTATAAATGGAATTACTGAGCCATGTGATAATTTTTTGTTTAACTTTTTTTGAGGAGCTACCAAATTGTTTTTCACAATAGCGGAACAATCCACATTTCCCCCAGTAATGTATGAAAGTTTCCATTTCTTCACATCCTCACCAACATTTGTAATTTTCTGGGCTTTTTTAAATTTTATTTTATTATTATTATAGTCATTTCATTGGCTATAAAGTAGTATCTCATTGTTTTGATTTTGGATTTTCCTAAGGACTAATAGAAGTTTAACATCCTTTCACAGACTTGTTGTCCATTGTCTATCTTCACTGGAGATTTGAAGTCCTTTGCCTGGGACAATTTTAAGGGTCCCCAAAAGCACATATTGAAAGTCTATGGCAAGATAACTCTTTAAAGATTTGAAAAACTCTATCCAGTAGATCCAGACTGATTTGAAAGGGAAGGCCAGAAAGAGTCTTGTAAAACACCCAAAGCATGACAATTGATTAAAAATTTGGAATCACTTAAGCATCACTGTGCCTCAAGAAGGTACACTCAAGAAATCTGTAAAATTAAAATTCCAAAAGAAAGCATGGAAAAGTTGAAAGGAAAGCCAGGAAGGACAAATATAGACTGAGACCAGGCCTGAGATATATTCAGGTCTGATAGAAGAATAACTTACAGGAGATTTATTAATTTGATATTTTTAAATGATGGATTATCCTACAATACAAAATCCAGAGCAGTATGATTGAAAACAAATGTCCAAGTCAGGAAGAAAAAACAAAAGTGTGAAAGGCAGGCAGACACTTATTCAGCAAGTGATATTGGAAAAAAAGGGAACCAGCATAAGAAACAGAATAAGTTGTTAGAGAGCAATTGAATCTTTCACACAGTAGAAGAGAAACAGCAGCAGAGGCAGAGAGTAAAACACTAGAGGCTCAACCTAGGACTGCAACAAAAGAAGTGGCAAAGAAAATGCTACTCAAGGTCTAGAATCTCCAAAAGCAGAGACAGCCTCTGGAAGTACCTGGCAGAGGCATTGCTGGATTCTAAGCTCCAAGGACATCGGTAGCAGCTTTGATTAAGGAATCTGTTGAACAATTCTTCAAGTACAAGTATGAGAAGACGAACTTCCTCAAGAGACAGTTTTTCAGTCCTAAGCAAGTTAACAGCATGAGGCCATGGGGGAAAAAAAGATACTTGGCAAAGAAAAGAAAATGTCTACTCTACAAGAGACAATAAAGGCAAGGAAATCCTCACTCAGCACTGGGTGAGGGAAAGGGTATCAGAGATAGAACAGGAACATTTCAAAGAAGAAATGGAAATTAAGAAATCTTGAGATGATGGGCAAGAAAGAAGAGCAACTCAAATAAGAAGTGGTGGCTAGGGCTTTGCTGGGGCACAGAAAACAATACTCCAAAATATATCACTTTCACATACTGAGTATTTTGAATGGAAAAAACCAAAACAAAACAACTGAAATGTGCCACAGAACCAAGTTATCTCTCTGACCTCCCCACCTCCCCATCTCTCTGATCCTCTTTCTTTCAAAGCATTGGGATGTACCCTCTCTGGATTTTTTTTATATGAAGAAGAAAGCTTCTTTCCAAAAGAAATGCAAATGCCTCAAGACCCCCTTCCTATGAATTTCATTAAATAACCAGGAAAAATGAACCACTAGAGAAGAAAAGAAACTGGGAGCTGTCACCAGGCCCAAACAGACTTTATAACCTATTCTTCTGAGGATTACTGGAAGATTTTATCTGCATAATAAGCAACCTTTGTTCACAGTGGAGTTCTACACCTCACTTACCTGCCACCCCTCCCAGACCTTGGAGAAATTTTATCTCAGGTCATTGTTCTTTGGACTCATTCATCTCCCCTGAAAATCTTTTACTCCTACAACTCCCATCTCCCCTCCTCTCTAAAGAAAGGTACATAGGCATCTGGACTTATTGGGTTATCATACTCCTGTGATTTTCTTCTATACACATTAAATATATTTTGCATAACTTTTTCTACTATTTTTTTAATCAATATTTTTTATTACGATATTGTGGGGTACAGTTAAGGATTAGGTATACAAATATGCTTTGTTCAGGCACGCTTGTTGGTAAGAGGTGTCTCCCCATCCTGAGACAGATATTTACTACTGTTAATCCCATCTTCCTTCCCCTCCCCCCCATAGTTTCCTACCACTGTCAGTCATTTTTTTATAGTATTACCTTGGATGTTCAAGGTCCACTATATGAGTGAGAACATGTGATACTCAGATCTTTGTTTCTTTCTTTTTTTTTTTGAGTTGGAGTCTCACTCTGTCACACAGACTGGAGTGCAGTGGCTGCTTCCGGCCACTGCAGCCTCAACCTGCTGGGCTCCGGTGATCCTTCCACCTCAGCCTTCCAAATAACCGGAATTACAGACATGCACTACCACACCTGGCTGATTTTTTGATTTATTGTAGAGATGAGGTCTCACTGCCCAGGCAGATCTTGAACCCGTGGGCTCAGGCAATCCACTCACCTCAGCCTCCCAAAGGTGCGGGATTACAGGCTGAGCCACCGAGCCCGGCTGAGATCTTTGTTTCTGTGAGAGGTCACTCAGAATTATAGAGTCTAGTTCCATCCAGGTTGCTGTGAAATTCATGATTTTGTTCTTTTTTATGGCTGCATAGTATTCCATCGTATATGTACCACATTTTTTAATTCCAGTTCTCTTCTGATGGGCAGCATGGTTGCTTCCAGGTTCTTGCTATTGTGAACAATGCTGTGATAAACATACGGGTGCAGGTATCTTTTTTATAGAGTGATTTGAGTTCTTCAGGGTATATTCCCAGTAGGGGAATTGCGGGGTCATATGGAAAGTCAATATTTAGAGCTTTTATAAATCGCCACTCTGCTTTCCACAGAGGTTGCACTAGATTGCACTCCCACCAACAGTGTAGAAGTGTTCCCTTTTCGTCACACCCTCTCCAGTAACTTATTTTTTGAGATATTGATAATTGCCTTTCTGACTGGAGTTAGGTGGTATCTCAGTGTGGTTTTAATTTGCATCTCCCTGATGATTAGTGAGGTTGAACATTTCTTAATGTGTCTGTTGGCTGC